>NW_026125975.1:0-122221 GCF_943737965.1 Phodopus roborovskii | reverse complement strand
CCTTTTGAGTTAATTTGTTAGAGTCTGCATTAAGTTCTTGGAACATAGAATCATGTGTAGCTAAACAAAATAATGCACAAGATATCAGTTTACCTGGATGAGTTTCTCTTGTTTTTTTGACAAAAAGTTGACATATTTAACTTTGCTGTTCTTTTCTTTTTCTCTTCCTCCCCTTTTGGTACTTTCCCTAATATTGTATACCTCTCAATCACTGAATCACTGCATGGTTGTTGCAGGTAGAGAAGTCATGCCATGTGTCAATATATGTACTATGTTTTCTATAATCCTATTGCATTCTGATCTCACTTCTATAAAAATGACTTTTGTAATCAGATATCATTTAGAGGGTGTCAGGAATATAGTTTAACCAGTCAAGTCATGTTTTAAATTTATCTTATACAGAATATGCATACTAATGCATCATGTTCTCAATGATTATTTTTTAATTTTTTATTTATGAACTCTGTTTTATTCATGTTGTTTTCAATCTGGAATCATATTTACTCTTTTTGCCCAAAAAGAACAATGGGTTTGAAGGATCAGGCATATTCTATAGGGATGACCTGAGTTTAGATACCTAAAACCCAAAATTTAGGTCAAATAAAACTCAACTCCAGATGCAGGGTATCTGACAATCTCTACTATGATAGATAATAATTGTACATATGGGAAACACCTCTCTACACACAATCTGGAACATATAAAAACTAGGAATGAATTTGTTTTCAAAATTTTTTGTTACTGTAAAACAACAATGAGAGCAAAACCAGTCTCTTTGAGTGGATGATTCTAATAAAATTTGTTTCTATTTTAATTTTTTTTTAATTTAGTTTTCATTTTACATACCAATCCCTCTTTCCCACTCTTCTTCCCCAACCTACTCTCCCTTCCTTGCAACTTTTGGGGTGAACAGAGAGGGTAAGGCCCTCACTCAGGGGTCAATAATGTACCGCAGACAAATCTGATGAAGGACCAAGCCTCTCTATCTTTTATCTCGACTGAGCAAGGTATCCCACTATAGGGTGTGGGCTCCAAAAACACTGTTCAAGCAACTGGGTTGGGTGCTGGTTTCACTACTCTGGTCCCCCTAACAGATCAAGTCACCTAAGTGTCAACCACATTCAAAGGGTCCAAGTTTATTGCCTTAAAGGTGCCCTAGCTGTCACTCCATACTCTGTGAGTTCCCACTAGTACAGTAGATGTGGTGTGGCTTTGTTGGAGAGGGCTTTCCCTGTTAGAGTAAGCACATCAACGTAGGGTCAGGCATTGATATTCTTAGTCTCAGGAATGATGCACAGTGTGTCAGACAATGCCCTGTTACCTCTGAGTCATGCTGTAAGGACTCTAACCTCGAGGACTGCAGCAGTCTCCATGATGTCATGTTCCCTACCATAACAGAACCTCTGAAATTTTAAGTGTAGACACTTAAATTAAAATGCTTTCCTTGAAAGTGTTGCCCTGGCTCTACAGTGTCTCTTACAGCATATTAGAAACCTAACAAAGACATATGTTGGTTCCAGGACCTTATTTTCTATTTCTTATGATAGGCTCTCCCTATCATACAATTTATTTCCTGATGTGTTCTCAGTAGTGTTGTTCTGGCAACTTGCCTCTCCCTTTATGTGTCTGTTTATTGGGATTTCTTTCTCAGGGCATATGCAAATTAAATGGCCAAGAAATGCTGCATGTGGACCTCTTATTCAGTTTACTTCTAATGTGACTGGGTGAATGCATCCTAGAATGTACATGTGTAAAACAAGTGAGGGAAGCACCAAGGATTATATGACTATATTGTCAAAGGACGTTTACATTTACAATGTGAGAATTATACTTCTTTGTGTTATTTTAGGATGCAGTGACCTATGACGATGTGCACATCCACTTCGCTGAGGAAGAGGGGCTTTCCTAATCCCCTTCTCAGAAGTATCTCTACAAAAATGTGATGCTGGACACCTACAGGAACCTCACTGCTACAGGTAAGACTGAATTTTCTCTTTTCATGTTTTAAAATAAGGGACCAACTGTTTCTCTGATTATTGATACTATTCTGTAATTTGATTAAGAAAAGGGAAAATTGGGTGAGTGAGGCATGGTTCTAAGGTTCATTGAAGTTATTACTTAAATTTTGTACAATTTGCAAGAATACATCATATATTTTCTGTTATTTCAGGCTACATTTGGGATAACCATAATACGAAGGATCATTACAAAGTCTAGAAGACACAGAAGGTAAATTTTCATGTGCATATTTATGCAAATTTGGCTCTGCAGATATTTTAATATATCCTGAAAATTTTATTGAAGAGTCACACTTAAAAAATTAAAAAGATTAAGAAGAGCAACAGTGAAAATAAGTGTAGTTTAAAGTACAGTGATGATTGTCATTTTCTCACAAAACCCTGTACCTCAGTGAAAGGTAGCTCTTCTGTGTTTGGCAAGGCATTTGTGTAAAATGAGAAGGAAACTATGTCTTAACATATATCACCCTTTGAATTATAGCACCCGGATATCTATTCTGTAGATATGCCAGTCTGTTTAGTTTCATTCTATTCAGATATTTTAAACAGTATACATGTTCAATAGGAGACACGTATATGTCCAAGACCTCCTAAGAAAAGTCTATAGTTAAGCAGGTATTTCTTATCTATTTGTGACTTTGCTATGGATATTGAAAGGGTCAGTTTATGAGTGTCAAGAAGGTGTTACGGAGAAACCTTAAATTTGATTTAAAGATAGTCAAAGTGTGAATGCTATGTGGAAACCTTTTATTTGTTTTCTTAGTTTCATAAGCATATCATATGTAGAGCCGTGTAGTTGTGGCCCATACCTTTAATTCCAACATTCATGATCAAGAGCAAGGTGGGTCCCTTCAGTTTGTGATCACCCCAGTCTACAAAGTGAGTTCCAAGATAGCTAGAATTACACAGAGACATTCTGTGATTAGAAAATGTAGGGGGAGTATTTAGTTTACTCTAAATACAAGCCATGTGAATTTAGAATGTGTAAAGAAGCACCGTACCTCTCTTAGGACAGTGAGAAGAAATGAAAGATATTTAGTAGTCCCCTCTTTGAGGATATGTGTTGAGGGTGAAACAACTTTCAAATTTATCAGTATTCCTAAGTCATCTGAAAGATACCATCAATTTACACTGTAGCAAATCCATATGACCGTTGGAATGTGTGAATGCTTCCATTTGCACTGGTATATTTAGCCAATGTAGTATGATTTCTATAAAGGAAAAACTGATAAATAGTATAAATATGGCAAAGCTCTGAGGTGATTTCAATTCTTTCAATTATATGGGAGATTTTATGTAAATAGATGCCATAATTGAGGGCCATGAAATAAAGCTCTTACTCTGAATCCACAGGTATCTTCCATGAAAACAAAACAATACCACATTAGAGAGCATTATGAATGTATAACTCAAGATCTGATTCTTGTTTACAATTAGGCCAATTACAACTTTATTTTATACATGTACTAACTTTCTTTAGTATCATGCATGTGGTAAAGTTTTACATATGCTAATGATCTTTGAGGAATCAAAGAAGCCATAAGGGAGTGAATCCTGTGAATATACACAATGAATGTGTGAAAAACTTTGTGGGTTACAGGCATCTTCAATGGCATGAAAAAAATTCATACTGGAGAGAAACCGTATAGAAGTCTAGAGTGTGGTGAAGTCTTTGCATATCACAATTTCCTTCTTCTCAATGACAGAGCACACATAGTAAAAAACACCTATGAATATAGTCAATGTGGTAAAGCATTTGCAAGACATACTATGCTTAAAAGACATCTTAGAACATATACTGGAGGGAAAACACAAGACTATAATCTATGTGGCAAATGTTTTTCACAATACAGTTATATAGTATGTCACAAAAGAACACATATTGGAGAGAAACCCTATGTATGTGAAGCCAATGTGGTAGGGCATTTTCACAAGTTAGTACGCTACAATCTCATCATAGAGAACACATACTGGAGAGAAAAACTATGTATGTAATCAATGAGGTAGCAGCGTTTCCACGTGCCAGGAATCTCCAGTCTCATCATAGAACACATACTAGGAGAGAAACCCTATGTATGTAATCAATGTGTTAGGGCATGTTCACATGACAGTACTCTCAAATCTCATCATAGAACACATACTGGAGAGAAACCCTATGTATGTAATCAATGTGGTAGGGCATTTGCAAGTAATGGTCATCGTAAAAGACATATAAGAACACATACTGGAGAGAAACCCTATATATGTAATCAATGTGGTAGAGCGTTTTCATATACCAGTAACCTCGGGAGTCTCATCACAGAACACATATGGAGAGAAACCTTATGGATGTAATCAATGTGGTAAGGCTTTTTTACAACACCCAATCTGGTATGTCATAAAGGTACACATACTGGAGAGATACCCTAAGAATGTAGTCCAATGTAGTAAAGCCTTCACAATATATGATGTGCCTAAAAGTCATATAAGAACACATACTGTAGAGAAACCTTATGGATGCCATGAATGTGATAAAGCCTTTGCATATCCCAGCACTATCTTACGTCATAAAAGAATGTATACTTGTAATATAATGAATTTATCCCATGTGGTAAAGCCTCTCTATGTATCATTAGTCTTTATAATCAAAGAAATAAATCATAGTGCATAAAAACACTATACATGTATCCATTGTTGTAATGCTGTGCACTTTCTGCTTATCCCAATGATCTTTGTGAGCCTAAGCAAACCCTTATAGGAAGGAATCTACCTAGAAAGGATGTGGTATGATCTTCATTCAACACACATTGACTTTCATAGTTTTCTGGAGAGAGAAATATCTGACACGTGTGAACAATCAGTTCAAGCACTACAATGCCTCTGTTTTGTTCTCACTTGCAAACTCATGTGGAAAAAGTCCTGGAACTTCATTTGTAAGGAAGCATGTTTCATGGTAACACTTGACTTGATTTACATAAAAACCTCATTCACATGGATTGCTATCTCTAAGCCCAATCCTTCATGCTTAGTTTCTTTTACATGAAATAATTAATGTTGCAGGGAAAACTTTGAATACTTTAAGACCCTGAACACAATGGTTACAGGATTGAGTACACATTGGAGAAAATTATTCAAATATGGAAATCTGTTTAGAGATTTGATTTAATTTTAATTATGTGATGTCAGTGTGTGAGTATGTGATTTTTCATGGTTTCTCACAAGGTTACACCCTTTCTTGAGTATTCCTGTAGTAGGAACTACAGTAAGTTCTCAGAAAACTGACATAGGTCATGGCAAAGTACTTGCCATAATTTTGTTCATCCACATTTCTAAACCTGTACGTATTTTAGATCCTATTTTATCATCTTGATATCAGGTAATAGGGAAGAAATCATGAATGAGGAAACCTACATCATGTAAATAATTTTGTGAACATATTAGATATCATACTTGTCTTTAGTCTTTATTGTTTTTGTGTTTTTTTCTGAGTTATGAATGCCCATTCTTAGGTTGGTTTGTTTCTTTCATATTTTTTTTTAATTTTATATAACTAAGTCCATTTAAATGAAAACAAACATTTATAGACAATATTTGGGCGTTGTTCTTTCCAAACTACTTCCTGCTGGTAAGGGGCGCTGTCATGGGAAATTCGAAGACGAGTCAGAAATCTTGGCTGTAGTCTGTCAGGCTGCTTTGTCCAGCTGTTTTGAATGTAGGATCACCTGGTATTCTGTTTCAGGTGGTCTGGCCTGATCAAACCACATTAGTCTGGAAGGAATCCACATCTTTTCATTTTCTGTGGAAACAAAAATAGAAATCCTTTTCCCCAATAACTTGTACTTGAACTTATATTTTGGTGTCAAAGCATTTTTTTTAATTTAATTTATTATTTTACATGTTGATCCCAGTTCCCCTCCATCCCTCCCAACCACCTTCACGCCATCCCTCCGTTTTACCCTCTCTGCCCTCTCACAAGCACTCTAATGACCCTCCCCTTCCATCCCCTCATCCCAGTTCCATATGTAGGGGAATGTCATCCATTAGGGGTCATGTAGGTCTGACAGGTCATGTGAAGTAGGGACTAGGGCTTCTCTCCTGTCTCTAGATTAAGGCAGTTAACCCTCCATGGGGGATGTGTTTTCAAAGTCCTTTTGTGGTCCAGGAATACATCCTGGCTGCACTGTCTGAGGGCGCTTAGACTGCTCAATCCTTCTGGCTGAGACCCATATTCAGGGGGGCCTGAGGCAGTCCCATGCTGCCTTCCCAGCTATCACTCTGGTGGCCCATTAGCTCCTCCTTCTTCAGGTAAGCTGTCTCTATGTGTTTCTGCCGCCTGGTCTTGTCCTCTCCCTCTGTATCTGAGTTCTAATTCGGCTCACTGTTTATGTGTGGGTGTTTGCTTCTGTTTCCATCAGGCATTATTTGAGGGGCTCCTTGGAGAAGTTAGTTGTTGATCTCACTCTCCGGGAAGGGCATTTAGGATAGCCTTTTGATAGAAGCTCAAATGGTTAGTTAGCAGCAGTCTTGTAGTTCTACAGACCTTGCTTTGTGTTCAATTTTATCTTAAAACCAATATTGACTCCCTCTTTTATGTTCTCTCTCTGTCTCTGTCTCTCTGTCTCTGTCTCTCTCTCTCTTTCTCTCTCTCTCTCTCTCTTTCCTGTCTTCTATTCCTAACCAGGCTCAATCTTCCTGGTGGCACATATTTTCCTTTCCTCCCCGTCGTTTTCTCCTACTTCTCTCTCCATTCGCTGCCCCCCCCCCACTTCCCCTGAGCTCTGGGGGATTTGTCCATTTCCAGTTCTGTGAGGGACTTTACATGAATCTCTTAGAATAAACCTTATATCCTAGTTCCTCTGGTGGTGTGAATTATAGGCTGGTGGTCAATTGATCTAGGTGTAAAATCCATATATGAGTGAGTACATACTGTGTTCCTCTTTTTGTGACTGGGTTACTTCATTCAGGATGGTTTCTTCATGTGCCATCGACTTGCCTGCGAATTTCAAGATACCATTATTTTTCTCTGCAGAGTAGTATACCATTGTGTAGATGTGCCACATCTTCATTAACCATTCTTCAATTGAGGGTCATCTAGGTTGCTTCCAGGTTCTTGCTATTACAAAGAGTGCTGCTTTGAACATAGTTGAACAGATGTCTTTGTTTCATGGATGTGAATCCTTTGGGTAAATGTCTAAGAGTGGGATTGCTGGGTCCTGTGGTAAACTAATTCCCATTTTCCTGAGGAAACACCGTACTGATCTCCAAAATGGCTGTATGAGTTTGCACTCCTAACAGCAGTGGAGGAGTGTTCCCCTTTCCCCTCATCCCCTCCAACATGAGTCATCATTGTTGTTTCTAATTTCAGCCATTCTGGCAGGAGTAAGATGGTATCTCAAAGTTGTTTTGATTTACATTTCCCTGAAAGCTAGGGATGTGGAGCATTTTCTTAAGTGTCTTTCAGCCTTTTTGATTTCCTCTATTGAGAATTCTTTCTTCAGTTCTGTACCTCATTTTTTTAATAGGGTAATTTGGTGTTTTGTTGACTAGTTTCTTGAGTTCTTTGTATATTTTGGAGATCAGCCCTTTGTCGGATATAGGATTAGTGAAAATCTTTTCCCAGTCAGTGGGTTGCCGCTTGGTCTTGTCTACTGTGTCCTTTGCCTTACAGAAGCTTCTAAGTTTGAAGAGGTCCTATTTATTAATTGTTTCTCTCAGTGTCTGTGCCCCTGGAGTTATGTTCAGGGAAGCAATGTCCTATACCAATTTGTTCAAGGGTACCTCCTACTTTCTCTTCTAAGAAGATCAATGTGGCTGGATTGATGTTGAGGTCTTTGATCCATTTGGACTTGAGTTTTGTGCATGGCAACAGACATGGGTCTATTTGCAGTCTTCTACACACCCTCATCCAATTGTGCCATAACCATTTGTTGAAGATGCTGTCCATGCCCCATTGTATAATTTTAGCTGTTTTGTCGAAAATCAGACGTTCATTCATGTGTGGGTTGATATCAGGATTTTCAATTTGATCCCTTTGGTCTACTTGTGTATTTTTATGCCAATACCAGGCTGTTTTCAGAACTATAGCTCTGTAGTAGAGCTTAAAGTCATTAATGGTGATGTCTCCTAAGTTCTTTTATTATATGGGGTGTTTTGGCTATCCTGGCTCTTTTGTTATCATTTCAAGGTCGGTGAAGAATTGTGGTGGGATTTTAATGGGGATTGCATTGAATCTGTAGATTGTTTTTGGCAAGATTGCCATTTTTGCTATGTTTATCCTACCTATACAAGAGCATTGGATATCGTTCCATTTTCTGGTATCTTCTTTAATTTCTTTCTTTAGAGCCACAAAGTTATTATTATTAGGTCTTTTACCTGTTTGGTAAGTGTTACACCAAGACACTTTATGTTGTTTGTGGCTTCTGGCTATGGTAAAGAGTGATGTTTTTCTGATTTCTTTCTCTGTAGGGCTTGAGTTTATCTTGTATCCTGCTAGTTTGCTGAAGGTGTTTATCAGCTGTAGGTGCTCTCTGGTAGAGGTTATTGGGTCGCTTATGTAAACTATCATATCATCTGCATATAGAGACAGTTTTTCTTCTTCCTTTCCAATTTGGATCCCCTTGATCTCCCTTTGTTGTCTTATAGCATTAGCTAGAAATTCTAGTACGATATTGAAGAGATATGGAGAGAGAGAGGGCAGCCTTGTCTTGTTCCTGATTTTAGAGGAACTGACTTAAGTTTCTCTCCATTCAGTTTGATGTTCGCAGTTGGTTTGCTGTATATTGCTCTTATTATGTTTAGGTATGTTTCTGTTATTCCTGACCTCTCCAAGACCTTTACCAAAAAATGTCCAGGGCCAGCTTGATTCAATGCAGAATTCTACCAGACAGTCAAGGAAGAAATAATACCGCTACTCCTCAAATTGTTTCACAAGATATAAACAGACAGTTCATTGCCAAACTCTTTATATGAGGCCACAATAACCTTGGTACCCGAGCCTCACAAAGACACAACTAAGAAAGAAAATTACAGACCAATATCCCTGATGAACATTGATGCAAAAATACTCAATAAATTACTGGCAAACCGAATTCAAGAATGCATTAGAGAAATCATCCAACATGACCAAGTAGGCTTCATCCCTGGAATGCAGGGATGGTTTAACATATGAAAATCTATCAATGTGATCCCCCATATAAACAAACAGAAAAAGAAAAACCATATGATTATCTCCCTAGATGCTGAAAATCCTTCGAAAAATTTCAACATCCTTTCATGATAAAGGTCATGGAGAGATCAGAGATAACAGGAACATACCGAAACATAATAAGAGCAATTGACTTTAGTCTTAATAATAAAATTGATTCATGTGGAGATTATCTGTTAGTAAGTTCACTAGATAGAGTACAAATGATATATTAGGTAGTATTGGGGAACAACTTACACGGATGATAATAAAGAACTTCGGAGATGTTCCATCTTAGAAGGATGCAGTCCCTGCCTTTCTGATTTGATCTGGAACATAGTAGAGAGAAGTGAGAGACAGAAATGTGGAAAGGGAGTGAGAAATAGATGGTGGGGGAGTAAGAGAGTTACAGACAGGTTGCGAACGAGAGAGGTTTACCCCAAGGTTCTCAACCTTCTGTTCATATACACAGAACCAAAGGCACTACATAAGAAATAAATTCATGAGATGATCTGAGCAGAAAACCTGGATTTGCAAGAACACCCCCTCTAAATGGTGGGTCCACTAGAGGTTCTTAGTGGTTCCTATAGCCTAAGTGACAAAACCAGGCAAGCAGAAGATACACAGCTGCTTGAGAGTGGGATTTGTAAAATGGTAACCAAATAATCCCACCATTTGTATACACATAGAAGCCCACAGGGCTTTCACCTAAATTACCCTGAGACCCTGAGTGTGGGGGCATTGGTCTGAGTCTGGCTTCTTTTTGCTAGCAATGGACAATGTGCGGTGGAATTTAAATGTGTTGGTGGACTCAGCAGGAGGTGTACATAGAGAAGTTTTCTCTTAGCTGACAGGTTGGAGACTTTAGGCATCTGTTCCTTGAGTAGGTGGATAAGGAGGGTTGAGTGACGCTTCAGCCATAACATTGTGTTGCAGGTAGCACCATTCCGTTCCCCAACCTCAATGTACCTAATGCAAACCCTCATCTGAATTCACCTAAGTTCAGTCTTCCCTGAAAAAGCTGCCATTAGAGTCTCGACCGAGATGTGGAGCAGATGCAAAGACATCCACTTTTAGATCCACCACCTGATTCCTTGTTTTCTTTTCTCCAGGGCAACCCAGGACAGTTAAGCTCTGATTATGTATGGATTCATTGTTTCAGTATTATTAAAACATTGAATCAGAAACTCTTGGTTACAGTTTTCCTTTCCACTCACCAGGACTTTAAAGTGCACAGGGAGGCTTTGCTCTTGTGCTCCTGCCCACACAGCAGAACTAATACAGTATTCTTGTTCCTCCCTGGAATCTTTGATCTCACATTTCACCACAATCAAATAGTCCAGCCCTCCAGATATGAGAGAGTGTATCCATTGTTTTGTACTTTCCAATTGATTTTCTCACTTCTTTCTATTAGTCACTCAATCTCTCCTGCTCTAAAAAGCTTACACCTTTGGAGGTGCCTACCTGCCTCCAATTCCTTTCCACCACTACTCTCTGGAATATACTCCCAGATACTTCTCTGAAGCTCTTTGTCTCTGTCCTCCATAGTGTAGGAATGAGCTGCTGAGTCAGATGATTGGTTTCAGCTTACATCTCTCTCACATTTAGCACAAGGAGACCCAGAAGATGGAATGAGCTCATGACACAGCAGTTGCTGCTGGCAGTTTAGGAATTAAGTTCATTCCTACTTTGCAGCCACTCTGGTGTTTGACTTGGTGTCATTACTTATTGGAAAAATCAATGGCTAGGATTGTTTACTAGATGCAAAATCTTGTTAGCCTCTAATCAACCTGTAAGACTCAGGCATTATGGTAACCTGACTCTGTTACATGGGAGAGTGCACTGAAGAATTTTCTCTGCTCAGCCCAGAGTTCCATGAATACTAGTGTGCCCACAGGACCTAAGATCCCTATAAAGACAGATTTTGCCCACTTACACTCCCTCCCTCTTCTCTCTTTCAGGCTCTTTGTTCTCTTGCTGCTATTTCTGCTCTCTCCCCCTCTCACCTCTTTGTGCTCCTGTCTCCCATTCTCTCCTGTCACCTGTCTATGTGTCTGTTTCTCTTTATCTCTTTTTTTGTTTGATTCCATTTTTTTCCCCTTACTAATAAAACTTCTCACTCAAGTTCTGGCTGCCTGGCATGTTTGTACCCCACCTTAGTTACCCTCTCCTTCCATGGAATCTGCAGTGGTCCTCCATGCAGGACCACCATTAAGTTTATCTTAATATTGAAGCAAGAGGTCATTGTCATGAGATATTCACCCTATTGGTACCCAAAGATAACTGAGTAGACATCACTGAATTTACATAGTGGTGGTTCAGCTATAATGTGGGGCAACATATTTCTCCATTATATCTGTCTATTTTAAAAGTCAATTGTTAGTAGAGGGAGGATGTGGGGATTCAACTCTTTGCCTGAATTTTAAATTTTCTTTTAGTACTTGTGTTGATGCCATGGCTGGTCTGGAACTCCTGGGCATATAGTAGCTAACTTAAGTGTCTCATTCCCTGTTGTAGCTGGGATTGCTGGATCATGATTAGCGGTACTCCACTACCCAGTTGTAAGGTGAACTTGTAGAACATTTTGATACTATTCATACGCATGTCATTGTTAGTGTTTCATTTTTTTCTTCAACCTTTTAAAGGATTTTCCTCTATGTGAATGTATATGTTTCTTAAATATGCCTTTCTTGTTTAAAAATGCCCTTGTAGCTTTACTTTTTCAGTCAGAAAATACTCACCAATTTGAAATATTTTTATTTTTTCAAAGTATGTAGGTTACTGTTTGCTAAATTCTAGTGACTAACTATCGGTATCAAAAATGATACGGTTATGATTTGTTTGTTTGTTTTTTTTTTTTTTTTTTTTTGCAATATTTGTGCCTCTCTGTGGATGTTTTCCTTCTATATGCAAGATTTCTTATAATGATCACTCATCTTGCGCTCTCTATTTGTAAAAGAGGACCTTGCAGGACTGATAATCCTGCCTCTACCTCCTAAGTGTTGGGTGGGAGGGGGTAAATGTGTTTCACTTAGCCTCTTACCCTCATTATGTTTTCTAATTTGTATTTGAAAGAGTCTTTCTAATTTGCATAGCCCAGATTCAAAATCTGGCTGTCTCACCATATTACCCATCTGAGTCCTAGATTCACAGGCAGATTGAACTTGTGAAAAATATGCTGGCTGACCAAGGTTATGTACAAGGAAGAAAACTGGGTGAATAACTCCAAGGTGAACCTCAGACTGTTTTATGTAAAAATTTTATTATTAAAAGAGCTGGAAATAACTCTAGGCTGGAAAATTTTCCCCAGGGTCTATAGCTGTGCAGCCTGTTCCCATTCTTAGTATCTGGAAATCTGATAACCCAGTATGGATTGTCCCTTATGTGCAGAGTTCTTACCTGTTCCTCATCTTGGAGTTAACCCCAGTGGTGTCAGGCCTAATGATATCTGGCAGATGGATGTTACTCATGTTCCTTCCTTTGGCCAACTACAATTTGTACATGTATCTGTGGATATCCATTCTCAACCCATATTTGCCTCTACTCATACTGGAGAAAGGCTTAAGGATGTTAAGAGCCATTGCTTACATCCATTGCTTATATGGAAATGCCCAGACTGATAATGGCCCAGCTTATACTCGTCATGGTTTTAACCCTTTTTTGAAAAAAAAAAATTTAATCACACATAAGACAGGCATTCCTCAGGGTCAGGCCATGGTAGAGCGTATGCATCGCTCAATTAAAGCCTGTCTTCATAAAACAAAAAAAAAGGGGGGGGGTTTACAGGGTATCCTCATAATAACATTTCTTTGGTCCTTTATATTTTAATTTTTTTAACTATTCATGGTGCTGCTCGATCTGCAGCCGACTGGCATTGGCACCCTCGGTCATCTGACTATGGCTCAGTTATCTGGAAGAATGTAACTAAAGGAAAATGGAGTGGCCCCCAACTCAGTTCTAGTATGGGCCCGAGAGTCATTTTGTGTCTTTTCACAAGACAAAGATAACTCTGTTTGGGTGCCTGAGTGGCTGATTCGCCATGTGAGGAGGGAAGGTGATTGTAACAGCCAGAAAGAATGTCCGATGGGTCTTCAAGAATCTACCCATCCTGATGCCTGCATATCTGAGTAGCTATATGTGGCCTGGCATCCTAACCACTAATTATAGTTTGAATCAAGAGTCTATAAATTTACACATTTATCCAAAGGACAAGAATTTCACCTTCATCTCAGGCACTGTATTCTGGTTCCATTCTTATTGTTGTAAACAATGCTAATAATTTTGGAGAAAGTTTCAATTGTTCTCAGCAGGTCTGCCGACTGTAACAGCTGTCTTGGGGACGTACCCAGGTGTGCAGCAGAGAGGAAATGAGATTCTGGGAACATGACTTCCAGTGCTGCCTTCAACCCTGAAGCTACAGTTTCTACCATAGCCCTCTGCCAATCGGTAAATACTGCAAGCACAGTGGATCAACTATCAGGTGATTTGGCTTAAGCCTTAGCTACCCAAAGCACACTATATTATCTAGTACAAATTGGCATTTTTAAATTAAATTTACAAACTAATCTCCTGTAGGAACACTTGAATTTTTGTGAGAAACTCATAAGGCTTCTTCTTCTTTCTTTCACACATATCTGTGTTAATTCATCATTTTTCTCCAGAAATCCTGGAGTGATGAGTTTTTCAGTTATACACATGCTTTAGCCATGAAGATCATTAACATCTATGAAACATGAATTACACTTGCCAATGCAGAAGGCCTTTTACAAGGACTTCAACTTGTGAGCAGATCATTGGGGGTTTGTAGCCCTTGCATTTGGTCTACTTTGCCACAGCACTAAACAGGCCCAGGCCAACTTTCTAACAAGACAGAATCTGTCTTTGGCTCGAGGTAAAATGCCTCTGCCCACATGAGGCTAACAAACTATTCACCAGGGACAGTAAGGGAGAGGGGGCAAATATCCAACCTAAGAAAGGAAGGTTATGGGCCTGGGTGACCTCTCCAATGACGGGTAAGTAATTATGCTGATGTCTTCTTCCAAATAAGGCAGGTATTAGTTTATATTAAAAGAAAAGGAAAACTGTAAGACCCAAAGAAACTTGAGCAAACCTGAAGCTGTTGGAGGGAATGCATTGCACCATGGCTGTTGTTGGTACTCTTCCCATTTTGATAATAAACCTCGAGACAACACACTCCTAGAGAGCTAACAAAATGCTATCACCATTCACTAAAATAAATACATAACTAAATAATGAAATCACCACAAGGGGCAATTACCACCAAAAAGGTGGATCCAGTCTCCACTCATCCTGGATTAGAAAAAGTCAGATTTGAATAATGAAATAATCAGATAGTTAGATCGTCTGTCACACCTGAGTCATACACGGTGGCAACAAACAAGGGTTCACAGAGTATATGTGGAAATGATTTAATAATTACTTATTTAAAGATGTAAGTCGTTGAACTTTTTTGTCTCATGAATTCCTGGCAGGCATGCTGGACATGATAAAGTATGCTGTCTTCATTGATTTTTAAAATTCCATAAGTTAATAAAGAGATAATTGTACTGTCTTGCCTAATGAACTCTGTTGGCCTGACATCATCACCAGCTCCTGAATCTCTGTTGTGCTGTGGCAGGACCTGAGATGATGGGCCCACACCCGGCACAGCAGCATCCCTAGTACTCTGGGTCATGCATAGGTCATCCAGAAACTGCTGTGTCCATGTCTACAACCTTCCTATCCTTGTCTCTGATAGAAATTTGCACCCTAAACAGAATCAATGATGTCATTGTCCATCGATTAAATGATTTAAATAATTAAATAAGTCAGTAAAAGATAACTATCACCATAAAGAGGTGACATAGCCTTTAACTGGAAGGGAAGACTGGCCAGACTCCAGTCATGAAAGATGTCATCTTCATCAATTCAAACAATCAGTCATAAAATATGATGATATTTCATTATAACTCCTGAAGAGGGAGCTTTACAGGACTCTTCATGGAATAGAGGATTATTGGTTTACATAAATATACAAATCTTTACATTATCTTGGGTATTAACAGGATTTGTCAATTTAAATACATTAATTATGTAATTAGATGATCTGCCACACTTGACCCCACTAGGTGGCAACAATCTCCAGGTGTCATGGATGATATAATCATTGTTTTATATAACTAAACCATCAAACAATGAGTTGATGTAACATCATTAACGTCCCTAAGGTGGCTCCAAACCAGACTCGGGAACAACGCTGCCTCAAAAAAGATGGACTGCAATCCAATCATCCCTAAGTCTACTCTAACAAATGTATTATCACCTTCCTAAAGGAAGTTGACAATGGAAAACTCACCTTTTGATGAATAATTGTGAGTCTCATTATCATTTAAACCATTATATTACTTCTAAGGAGAGAGAGACCATTCATAAACAGAAGTCTTTGAACTGTTTCTCCACGGACTATGTTCTCTTATATTAGGTAATCTTGAAATGGGTAACCAGTAAAAGTTGTTGGCCAACTTTCAGTGATATGGCTATGACTTACTGAGGCAAATCACATGCCATCATTAAAAAATTTAGGGGATAGTGTTGTTGGGAGATTGTAGTGTGCCATGATAACACTTTATCTAAGCTGCTCTCTGGTCCATGGCCCATGATACCAGGATATAGAATGCAAGCAGGGTTTCCAGACAATATTTATGATCAAACATTCTTTCACATTCTAGAGCACTTTCTACATGCTAAAATTAGCATACCCACCCATAGACTAAAGTTAACGTCACTCACTGATTTTCTCACAAAAACAAAGTTGGATCCTGTTTTTTTTTTTTTTTTTTTTTTTTTTTTTTTTGATTTACACATATTTACGAGTCTCTCAAGCTAAAACCTGCCTATAGTAATATAAGCATGAAAACGAAAGCATCATTATGCCATTCAAGTAAATTGATAAGTATTTCCATCAATTTTTGTGTTTCAAATTTCTCATTTCCAGAATGGAAACAAAACAATGGATTGCCTCTACCATAATCTTCTTCTCTTTATTGAAAATAAAATAAACTCCTCTTCATTCTCTGACCTTTAGAGGAGTTTGATCCCATGGTTTCTCAAAGTTGTTTAGATTTTTATTTGGCTGATGACTAAGGATTGTGAGCACTGTTTTATTATTCTTTCAGTCATTTTGGATTCCTCAATTGATAGTTCTCTATTTAGTCCTGTACCCGCTTTCTAATATGGTTATTTTGAGTTATTTACTGTTGGTGGTGTGCCATGTTATCAGCACGACCTAGTTGATTAGATAAGATTCTCTGGTCATGAGATTATCAAATGATTAAGTTTTTAAAATCGGTATTGACAGTGTCCTTCATGGGTCACTTCTGTTGCAACCTCTCAGAAAGTTAGGATGCGAAATATTACAGTTTTTTAAAATCGTTTAATCATTCGATCATTAAAAATAATATTATTACATAATCAGTAATCACTAGATAACCCAGTGTCCCTCATTCTCTGGGCACTGCTTCTGGTACCAATCTCCTGTATGTGTCAATCATACACCAGCCAAACCCACAATGGATGACACCATCATTATTTACATAACGAAATAAGTAAATAATTCCATAGTCCTGCATACTTAAATTTCATACGATGGAGCCAAACTCCAGCAATGGTCAAGGAAGTATTACTAAGATAATTAAATATTGCCACACGATTAACTCCCAGGGAGGATGGCCAGACTCCAGTCATGAGGTACAACATCTTTATCGATTTAAATGATTAATATATAAGGATAAATAATTGAACAATGACATGGTGGTGCATACTTAAATCCCACATGGAGAAGTCAGACTCTTCTGTTTGTGGAATAATGATTTATTTAAAAACTTAAATTGGCAATCAATTAATTGGCCTTTTATGTTAACTCTGACAAGATGGCACCAAACTCTTGAACCTATGGCTGATGTAATTATCTATTTCAATAGCTAAATAATCAAGTAATGAGATGATGTTACATCATCAACTGCTAAAACCGGACTCCAAAAGGCTCTTATGGTCCATAACATCACATTTATATTAAATATGTTAATTAAATGATGGATTATAATTTAACTTCCTAATTTTATAGTTAAATAAGTCAGTGTAGTATTAGATGATGTGATGGTCTGGCATGATTGACTCCCATAAGGATGCTCAAAACTCCAGTGATCACTGAATAGATAATGACAGATTTTCATAATAAAATGAATAAAAATTAAACAAGTGGATGGTGTTTTATTCTTGACCCCTATGAGATTGCTCAAAACTGAAGACATCATTGAGTTTTTAATCATAGATTTTAACAAAAAAAATGAATGAATAATGAGACAAATTTTCATACTTCACCCCTAGAGGGATAACAAAATGATATCACCATAAGTTTAAATAAATAAATAATGAAATCACAGGAGACAATGAACAACTACAAAATGGATCCTGACTCTACTCTTCCTGGAGTAGAAAAGGACAGATTTGAGTAATGAAATAATCAGATAGATAGATCGTCTGTGACACTTGAATGATACAAGATGGCAGCAAACTTCAGGGTTCACAGTGTATAAAATGAAAGAATATAATAATTACACCTTTACATATGTAAGTTGTTGAAATTTTTTGTATCACCAATTCTTGGGCAGACATACCAGACATGATAAAGTAAGCTGTCATCACAGATTTTTAAAATTCCATACGTTAACAATCAGACATGATAAAGTAAGTTTTCATCACAGGTTTTTAAAATTCCATAAGTCAATAATCAGATAATCATACTGTCTTGCCAGATGAAATATGCTGGCCTCACATCATCACGAGGGTCTGAATCTCGGTTGTGGTACATCAGACCTGAGATGATGTGCTTATACCTGGCGTAGCAGTAGTAGCTAAAATGTTGATATCAGCTGAAAAGATGGATGCAGCAGGAACATGACCAGCAGAGCTGAGAAAGAGCAGTTCTTCCATGTTCTGGGCCGTCATCCTTTTGCGAGGTCTTGATGATGGACCCAACTTCCTTGTGCCACTATTTCGTCTAATCGTAGATCACACCCAATCTTCAGATGTGGAGGAAGAACAGAGAGCCAAACACCCAGACCTCCAGGCCTGCCTTGGTGTAGTATTTGTACTTCTCGGAGGGCACCATGGAATCTTCATGACTCAATCATCCACCATCCCTACTACTCTGGGGTATGCATAGAACATTCAGGAACTGCAGTGTCCATGTCTACAATGCTCCTAACCTTGTCCCTGACAGATATTCGCACCCTAATCATAATTGATGATGGCATTGTCTGATGTTTAAATAATTTAAATAATTAGATAAGTCAGTAATAGCTAACTGTCACAATGAAGAGGTGATATAGCATTTAACTGGCAGGGATAAATGTCCAGACTCCAGTCAGGAAGGATGTCATCATCATCTATTGAAACAATTAATCATAAAATGTGATGATATTGCATTTTGACATCCCAAGAGGGAGCTTTACAGGTCTCTTCTTGGAATAGAGGATAATTGGCTTACATATGTATACAAATATTTATATTGTATTGGGTCTTAACATGAACTTTCAATTTATATAATTTAATTATGTAATTAGAGGATCTTTGGCACCAATTCCAGGTGTCATGGATGATATAATCATTGTTTTATATAACTAAATAATCAAATAATGTGTTCATTTCACATCATCCACTTCCCTAAGGTGGCTCCATTCCAGACTCATGAATATTTTTGTCATGATTAATTCAAATATTTTAATTACTTAATTAATATTTAGATGGTCTAAAATACTTGACTCCCACATCGTGGTACCATAATTCCCTGAGCATTGATAGTCAAATGTCCTATTTTTATAATTAAATAATAACATCATCAGTTGATGTAATGGTTTGCCATACTCGACACAATTGTCTCTCCATTGACTCCCACAAGATTGTGTGAAACTCCCCGGTTTATCCCACATTTAACCTTAGAGTTTAGTAGTAAAATGTGTAAATATTGAAATGTCATTGCGCAAGCAGGGTTTTAGATGGTATCACATATTTAATTTTGGACAGCTTCCTCAAAAGAGATGGACTGCAATCCAATAATCCCTAAGTGTACTATAACACATGGATTATTATAATCCTGAATGAAGTTAGCAATGGAAAACTCATCTTATGATGAGTAAGTGTGAGTCTTATTATCTTTTAATCCACAAGGTGGCATCAAATTTCAGGGATCACTGTTTATATAATGAAACATTTTAATAATTACATCTTAAAATATAAATGTCTTTGAATATTTTTGTATCATCAATTCCTAGGCAGAAATGCCAGGGATGATAATTGGAAAGTCCTGCATACTTAACTTTCATGAGATGGAACCAAACTCCAGTGATTGTCAAGGAACTAATACTTAGATACATAAATAATGCCTACCTGGGAGGAATGGCCAGACTCCAGTCATGAAGGACCACATATTCATCGATTTAAATAATAAATATATAATGAAAAATGATTTTATAATGACATTGTGGTGCATACTTCAGTCCCACATGAAGAAGTCAGACTGATCCCTATCTCGAATAATGATTTATTTTAAAAATTAAATTGATAATTAATTAGATAGCATTTTATATTAATTCTGAAAAGATGACACCAAAGTCGTAAAACTATGGCTGATGTAATGATCTATTTAAATAGCAAAATAATCAAGTAATGAGATGAGGTTACATCGTGAACTCCCAAAATCTGACTCCAAAAGGGACTTATGGACCATAACATAATCTTTATTTTAAATACGCTAATTAAATGATGAATTATTATTTAATTTCCTAATTTTACAGTTAGATAAGTAAGTGTATATCAGATGATGTGATGGTCTGGCATGACTGACTCCCATAAGGAGGCTCAAAACTACAGTGATCACTGAATTCATAATGACAGATTTTTCATAATTAAATGAATATAATTACACAAGTAGATTGATGGTGTTCTATAGGTGACTCCTAAAATATTGTTCAAAACTGAAGAGATCATTGAGATTTTAATCATATATTTGAACAAAACAATGAATGCTGAGAGAATTTCTCCTAATGCAACCCTGGAGAGATAACAAAACAATATCAACATTGATTTAAATAAATAAAGAAATCACAAGAGACAATTAACAACAACAAGGTGGACCCAGACTCCACTCTTCCTTGGGTAGAAAAAGACAGATTTGAATAATGAAATAATCCGATAGTTATATCGTCTGTCACACTTGAATCTCACAGGTAGCACCAAAATTCAGGGTTCACAGATTATATAATGAAACAATGTAACAATTACAACTTTAAATATGTAAGTCATTGACCTTTTTTGTGTCATCAATTCCTAGGCTTAAATGCCAGACATGATAAAATATGCTGTCTTCACGTATTTTTAAAATTCCATTAAGTTAATAATCCGATAACAATACTGTCTTGCCTGATGAACTGTTTTGGCTGACATAATCACCAAGGCATGAATCTCTGTTGTGGTGCAGCAGGTCCTGAGATGATGGGCCCATACCTGGTGTAGCAGCAGTAGCTAACATGTTGATATCAGCTGAAAAGATGGCCACAAGCAGGGGCATCACCAGCAGAGCTGGGAGAGAGCAGTTCTTCCCTGTTCTGGGTCGTCTTCCATTTGTGAGTTCTCAGTGATGGTGCTGAACTCCCGGTGCCACTACTTCTTCTCATCTTAGACCACAACTGATGGGAATATGTGGAGGAGGAGCAGGGAGTCAAACACCCAGACCACCGTGCCTGCCTTGGTGAAGTCTTTGTACTTCTCGGAGGGCACCATGGGATCTTCTGGACTCAATCATCCAGTATCCCTAGTACTCTAGGTGATGCATAGATCACCAAGAATCTGCTCTGAATATACAGCAAACCAACTGCCAACATCAAACTGAATGGAGAGAAACTTAAGCCAATTCCTCTAAAATCAGGAATAAGACAAGGCTGTCCTCTCTCTATATAACTCTTCAATATCGTACTATAAGTTCTAGCTAATGCTATAAGACAACAAAAGGAGATCAAGGGCATCCAAATTGGAAAGGAAGAAGTCAAACTGTCTCTATTTGCAAATGATATGATAGTTTACATAAGCGACCCAATAAACCCTACCAGGGAACTCCTACAGCTGATAAACACCTTCAGCAAACTAGCAGGATACAAGATAAACTCAAAAAAATCAGTAGCCCTATTTTTTCCAGACGACAAAGAGGCAGAGAAAGAAATCAGAGAAACATCACCCTTTACAATAGCCACAAGCAACATAAAGTATATTGGTGTAACGCTTACCAAACAAGTAAAAGATCTATATAATAAAAACTTTGTGACTCTAAAGAAAGAAATTAAAGAAGATACCAGAAAATGGAAAAACCACCCATGCTCTTGGTTAGGTAGGATAAACATAGTAAAAATGGCAATCTTACCAAAAGCAATCTACAGATTCAATGCAATCCCCATTAAAATCCCACCACAATTCTTCACCGACCTTGAAAGGATAATAATCAACTTTATATGGAAAAACAAAAGACCCAGGATAGCCAAAACAACCCTATACAATAAAAGAACTTCAGGAGGCATCACCATTCCTGACTTCAAGCTCTACTACAGAGCTATAGTTCTGAAAACAGCCTGGTATTGGCATAAAAATAGACAGGTAGACCAATGGAATTGAATTGAAAATCCTGATATTAATCCACGCACCTATGAACACCTGATTTTCGACAAAACAGCTAAAATTATACAATGGGGCAAAGACAGCATCTTCAATAAATGGTGCTGGCACAATTGGATGAGGGTGTGTAGAAGACGGCAGATAGACCCATGTCTGTCGCCATGCACAAAACTCAAGTCCAAATGGATCAAAGACCTCAACATCAATCCAGCCACATTGAACCTCTTAGAAGAGAAAGTAGGAGGTACCCTTGAACAAATTGGTATAGGAGACCGCTTCTTGAACATAACTCCAGGGGCACAGACACTGAAAGAAACAATTAATAAATGGGACCTCTTCAAACTTAGAAGCTTCTGTAAGGCAAAGGACACAGTTGACAAGACCAAACGGCAGCCCACTGACTGTGAAAAGATTTTCACTAATCCTATATCCGACAATGTGCAGATCTCCAAAATATACAAAGAACTCAAGAAACTAGTCAACAAAACACCAAATAACCCTATTAAAAAAAGGGGTACAGAACTGAAGAAAGAATTCTCAATGGAGGAAATCAAAAAGGCTGAAAGACACTTAAGAAAATGCTCCACATCCTTAGCTATCAGGGAAATGCAAATCAAAACAACTTTGAGATACCATCTTACCCCTGCCAGAATGGCTAAAATTAGAAACACCAGTGATGACTTATGTTGGAGAGGATGTGGAGAAAGGGGAACACTCCTCCACTGCTGGTGGGAGTGCAAACTCATACAGCCATTTTGGAGATCAGTATGGCAGTTCCTCAGGAAAATGGGGATTAGTTTACCACAGGACCCGGCAATCCCCCTCTTAGGCATATACCCAAAGGATTCACATCAATGCAACAAAGACATCTGTTCAACTATGTTCATAGCAGCACTATTTGTAATAGCAAGAACCTGGAAGCAACCTAGATGCCCTTCAATTGAAGAATGGTTAATGAAGATGTGGCACATCTACACAATGTAATACTACTCTGCAGAAAAAAATAATGGTATCTTGAAATTCGCAGGCAATTGGATGGCACTTGAAGAAACCATCCTGAATGAGGTAACCCAGTCACAAAAAGAGAAACACAGTATGTACTCACTCATATATGGATTTTAGAACTAGATCAAATGATCACCAGCCTATAATTCACATCACCAGAGGAACTAGGATACAAGTTGTCTTCTAAGAGATTCATATAAAGTCCCTCAAAGAACTGGGAAGGGACAAGTCCTCCAGACCTCAGGTAAAGTGGGGGAAGACAGCTAATGGAGAGAGAAGTAGGAGAAAATGAGAGGGAGGAGAGGAAGGCATGTGCGACCAGGAGGATTGAGCCTGGTTAGGAATGGAAAATAGGAAAGAGAGAGAGAGAGAGACAGACAGAGAGAGAGAACATAAATGAGGGAGCCAATATTGGTTTGAAGATAAAGTTGAACACAAAGAAAGGTCGAGGGAACTACAAGACTGCTCCCAACTAACAATCTCAGCGTCCATGGAAAGGCTATCATAAATGCCCTTCCCGGAGAGTGCGATCAACAACTAACATCTCCATGGAGTCCTCAACTAATGCCTGTTGAAAACAGGAGCAAACACCCATACATAAACACTGAGCCGAACTAGAACCCAGAAGCAGATGGAGAGGACAAGACCATGCGGTAGAAGTACATAGAGACAGCTTACCTGAACAAGGAGGAGCTAAGGGCCACTAGACTGATAGCTGGGAAGCCAACATGGAACTGACTCGGACCCCCCTGAATATGGGTCTCAGCCAGAAGGTCTGAGCAGTCTAAGAGACCTCAGACAGTGGAGCCAGGATGTATCCCTGGTGCACAAAAGGACTTTGCAAACATATCCCCCATGGAGTGATAACTGCCTTAATCTAGAGACAGGAGAGAATCCCTAGTCCCTACTTCACATGACCTGTCAGATCTACATGACCCCAACTGGATGGCATTCCCCTACATATGGTATTGTGGTGGGGGGTTGGGAAGGGAGGGTGTTTAGAGTGCATGGGAGAGGGCAGAGAGGGCAAAAGTGAGGGAAGGAGGGAGGGAGGGCTGGAGAGGAGGGAGGCAGGGAGGGAGAGGGAACTGGGATCCACATGTAAAATAATAAATTAAAAAAAAAAACGCTTTGACTCCAAAATTTAAGTTGAAGAACAAGTTACTGGGGAAAAGTGTTTCTATTTTTGTTTCCACAGAAAATGAAAAGATGTGGATTCCTTACAGAATAATGTGGTTTGGTCACACCAGACTGCCTGAAACAGAGTACAAGCTGATCCTACATTCTAAACAGCTGGAAAAAACAGCCCTACAGACTACAGCTAGGATATCTGAATCTTCTTCGAATCCCCCAAGACAGTGCCCCTTACCAGCAGGAAGTAGTTTGGAAAGAACGACGCCCAAATTCCCAAATATTGTGTATAAATGTTTGTTTTCATTTAATTGGACTTTGTTATATAAAATTAAATTAAAAAAAAAAACAAAAAAAAAAAAAAAAAAAAAAAGAAGCAGCTCTCCTGGCTGGCTAGTTTTATATCAACTTGACATGAGCTAGAAGCATCAGAGAGGGAGCTTAAAAAAAAGAATCCGCTCTGTCCATGTCTACGACTTTCCTAACCTTGTCCTGGACAGATATTTGCACAGTAATCTAATCGATGATGTCAATGTCTGCCGTTTAAATAATTAAATATGTCAGTAATAGCTAACTGTCACAATAAAGAGTTGATGTAGCAGTTAAGTGGCAGGGGAGAATGGCCAGACTCCAGTCATGAAGGATGTCATCATCGTCAATTGAAATAATTAATCATAAAATGTGATGATATTGCATATTAACTCCATAAGAGGGAGCTATACAGGATGCTTCGTGGAATAGAGGATTACTGATTTATAAGATTATACAAATATGTACAGTATCTTGGGTATAAACACGAATAGTCAATTTAAACACTTTATCATGTTATTAGATGATCTGTCACACTTGTCCCCACAAAGTGGCACCAAATTCCAGGTGTCACGGATGGTATCATCATTGCTTTATATAACTAAATAATCAAATAATGAGCTGATGAAACACCATCCACTTCCCTAAGGTGGCTCCAAAACAGACTTGTGAACAATGATGTCATCGTTAATTTAAATAATTTAATTACATAATTAATATTTAGATGGTCTAAAGTACTTCACTCCCACATTGTGGAACACTAATCCACTGATCATGGATAATCTAATGCCCTATTTTAATAATTAAATAATAACATAATCAGAGGATGACATGGTCTGCCATACTGGACACAAGTTTTCTCCAACTTGACTCCCACAAGTTTGTGTGAAACTCCCCAGTTCATGGCTTATTTATTCACAGAATTTAGTAGTAAAATGTGTATATGCTGAAATGTCATTGTGTATGCAGTTCTTTAGAACATATCACACATTTGATGTTTGACAGCTGCCTCAAAAGAGATGAACTGCATTCCAATAATCCCTATGTCTATCCTAACACATGGATTATCACCAACCTGATGGAAGTTACCAAAGGAACACTCACCTTTTGATGAGTAATTGTGAGTCTTATTATCTTTTAATCCATAGTTTTACTTCTTAGAAGAGAGATCATTTATAAACAGAAGTCTTTGAACCTTTCATCCACAGACTGTTTTCTCTGATATTAGGTAATGTTGAATTGGGTAATCAGTAATAGCGCTAGGACAACTTCCAGAGATGTGGCTATGACTTGGTTAGGGGAATCAAATGCTGCCATAAAAAGTTTTAGGAGATAGTTATCTTGGGAGATTGTGATGTCTTGTGATAACACTTTATCAAAGCTGCTCTCTGGTCCTTGGCCCATGATATCAGGATAGAGAATGCAAGCAGGTTTGCCAGGCAACCTTTAGGATCCAACATTCTGTCACATTCTAGTGCACCTCCCACATGCTAAAATTAGCATACCCACCCATTGACTAAACTTACAGCCTCACTGATTTTCTCACAAAAACAAAAGAGGGATCTTTTTTTTTTTTTTTTTTTTTTTTTGAGTTGTACATATTTACCAGTCTCTCAAGCTACAACATCCCTATAATGATATAAGGATGAAAACGAAAGCATCATTATGCCATTAAAGCACAATGATGAGTATTTCAACCTATTTTCTATGCTTCAATTTTCTCATTTCCAGAATGCAAACAATACCATTAATCGCCTCTACCATAATCCTTTCCTAAGTGTTGAAAATAAATTAAATTTCTCTTCATTCTGGTACCTTTAGAGCAGCTTCATATCATTGTTTCTCAGAGTTGTTTTATTTGCACTTGGCTGATGATTAAGGATTTTGAGTACTGTCTTATTGTCCTATGAATCACTTTAGATTCCTCAAATGATAATTTTCTATTGAGTCCTGAAACCCAATTTCTAATATGGTTATTTAGAGTTATTTGGAGTTGGAGGTGTGTCATGTTATCAGCCCAACAGAGTTCATTAGATAAGATTCTCTGATCATGAGATTATTGAATTATTCAGTTTTTAAAATCGGTGTTGACTGTGTCCTTCATAGGTCAGCTCTATCGCAACCTCTCAGAAACTGATGATGCGAAATAATACAATTTTTTCAATCGTTTAATTATTCGATCTTTAAAAATCTATTATTATATTATCAGTAATCACTGCATAACCCAGTGTCCCTCATTCTCTGGGCACTGCTTCTGGTACCAGTCTCCTGCTGTGTCAGTCACACAGGGGCCAAACACATAATGGCACACGATTAATTCCCAGGGAGGAATAACCAGACTTCTGTCATGAACAATAACATCTTCATCGATTTAAATAAATAGTATGTAATGAAATATAATTGAATAATAATATGGTGCTTCATAATTAAATCCGACATGGAGAAGTCAACCCTTCTCTTCATGGAATAATGATGTATTTAAAAATTTAAATTGATAATTAATTAGTTGGTGCTTAATATTAACTCGACAAGTTGGCACCAAACTTGTAAAACTTTGGCTGATGTAATGATCTGTTTCAATAGCGAAATAATTAAGTAATGAGATGATGTTACATCATCAACATCCAACATCTGACTCCAAATGAGACCCATGGTCCATAAAATCACCTTTATTTTAAATACGTTAATGATATGATGAATTTTTATTTAATTTCCTAGTATTACAGTTAAATAAGTATGTGTAGTATTAGATGATGTGATGGTCTGGCATGATTGACTCCCATAACGAAGCTCAAAACTCCAGCGATCACTGAATAAATATTGACAGATTTTCATAAATATATGAATAAAAATTCAACAAGTGGATGATGTTTTACACGTGACTCCTATGAGATTGCTCATGACTTAAGAGTTCATTGAGTATTTAATCACAGATTTGAACAAAAAAAATGAATGAATAATGAGATAATATCTCATACTTCACCCCTAGAGGGATAACAAAATGATATCACCATTGATATAAGTATATAAATAATGAAATCACCGGAGACAATAGACCAGCATCTTCAACAAATGGTGCTGGCACAATTGGATGAGGGTGTGTAGAAGACTGCAGATAGACCCATGTGTGTCGCCATGAATAAAACTCAAGTTGAAATTGATAAAAGGCCTCAACATCAATCCAGCCACCTTGAACCTCTTAGAAGGGATAGTAGTAGGTACCCTTGAACAAATATTTATAGGAGACTGCTTCCTGAACATAACTCCAGGGGGCACAGACACTGAGAGCATCAATTAATAAAGGGTTCCTCTCAAAACATAGAAGCTTCTGTAATGCAAAGCACAGAGTGGAGATGGCCAAACAGCAGCACACACACTAGGAAAGATTTTCACCTATCCTATATCCGACAAAGGGCTGATCTCCAAAATATACAAAGAACTCAAGAAACTAGTCAACAAAACACCAAATAACCCTATTAAAAATGGGGTACAGAACTGAAGAAAGAATTCTCAATAGAGGAAATCAAAAAGGCTGAAAGACACTTAAGAAAGTGCCCAACATCCTTAGCCATCAGTGAAAGGCAAATCAAAACAACTTTGAGATAACATTGTACTCCTGGAAGAATGGTTAAAGTTAGAAACACCAATGATGACTAATGCTGGACAGGATGTGGAGAAAGGGGAACACTCCTCCACTGCTGGTGGGAGTGCAAACTCGTACAGCAATTTTGGAGATCAGTATGGCAGTTCCTCAGGAAAATGAGAATTAGTTTATCACAGGACCCAGCAATTCCCCTTTTAGGCATATACCCAAAATGATCCCTGTCCATGCAACAAAGACATCTGTTCAACTATGTTCATAGAAGCACTATTTGTAATAGCAAGAACCTGGAAGCAACCTAGATGCCCCTCCATTTAAGAATGGATAGTCAAGGTGTGTCACATCTACACAGTGTAACTGTATTCTGCAGAAAAAATAATGGTATCTTGAAATTCGCAGGCAAGTTGATGGCACTTGAAGAAACCACCCTGAATGAGGTAACCCAGTCACAAAAAGAGGAAAATAGTATGTCCTCACTCATATGTAGATTTTACACCTAGAGCAAAGGATCACCAGACTGTAATTCACAGCACCAGAGGAACTAGGAAACAAGGTGTATTCTAAAAGATTCATATAAAGTGCCTCACAGAAACGGGAAGGGACAAGTCGCCCAGAGCACAGGGGAAGTGGTGGCAGTGAATGGAGAGAGAAGTAGGAGAATGCAAGGGGGAGGAAAGGAAACACCTGCGATTAGGAAGATTGAGCCCTGTTAGGAATAGAAGAAAGGAAGTAGAGAGAGAAAGATAGATAGATAGATAGAGAGAATGAGAGAGAGAAAGAGAGAGAGAGAAAACATAAAAGAAGGAACCAATATTGGTTTGAAGATAAAATTGAACATAAAGAAAGGTCTACAGATCTACAAATGTATCGCCAACTAACAATTTGAGCATCCGTGGAAAGGCTACCATAAATGCTCTTCCCAGATAGTGAGATCAATAACTAAGTTATCCATGGAGCCGTCATCTAATACCTGTTTGAAACGGGAGCAAACACCCATACATAATCACTGAGTCGAACTAGAATCCAGATGCAGATGGAGAGGAAAAGACCAGGCTGCAGAAACAAATAGAGACTGCTTACCTGAAAGGAGGAGCTAACAGAGGAGGAGCCCCAGACTGACAGCTGGGAATCAAGCATGGAACTGACTCAGGGTTCCCTGAATATGGGTCTCAGCCAGATGGACTGAGTAGTCTAAGGGACCTCAGACAGTGGAGCCATGATGCATCCCTGGTGCACAAAAGGACCTTTCAAACACATCCCCCATGAAGGGATAACTGTCTTAACCTAGAGACAGGAGAGAAGCCCTAGTCCCAACTTCACATGACCTCTCAGATCTCCATGACCCCAACTGGATGGCATTCCCCAATATAGGGAAATGGGGTGGGGTGATTGGAGTGGATGGTGGCTATGGTGCATGTGGGAGGGCAGAGAGTGTAAAGGTGAGAGAGGGATGGAGGGAGAGAGAGAGGGAGGGAGAGGGAAATAGGATCGACATGTAAAATAATAAGTTAAATAAATAAAACACAAAAACAAGTGATCAGAAGGTGGATGCTTTTGTATCTGCCCCACTCTCATGTCGATCCTATAATGGCAGATTTTAAAGGGCCGAGTCTGAACTGAGGTGAATTCAGTGGAGGGCTTGCTTTCGGTACCCGGAGGTTGGGGAATGGTATGATGCTACCTGAAACTCACTGCTATGGCTGAAACTTCACTTAACCCTCCTTCTCCACCTACTCCAGAAACAGATGCTGGAGGTCTCCAGACTCGAATCTAAGGGAAACTTCTCCATCCACCCCTCTTGCTGAGTCCACTAAAACCTGAATCCCCCACTCCACATTGTCCCTTGCCAGCAGGAAGAAGCCAGACTCAGACCAGTGTGCCCACATACAGTGAGTGACTCAGGGTTGTTTAGGTGGAAGCCCTAATGGCATTGTGAAAATACAGAGCTCATTAAAACCATGACTATTGTTACTGATGTGCTGATGTGGAATCCAGATTTTCATATGGAGATTAATTCATCTGGGTATGTAAATTACAAGGGTAGATCAGATTCCTTACCAATCTGCATACACTCGGTGGTATACCTCCACATGGTTGTTTGCATGATAGCTATAGAACTTTCCTCACTGACACTCCTGAAAATGAGCATGTTACAGATAAGAGTCCAAAATAGTGGCCTATGTGGCAACTACAAATTGCTACTTTGGGGCACTATAATTTTAATGACACTATGATAATAAATCAGCCGCTGCCTTCTAGATTGCCATATTGCTTGGTAAAATACAAAAAAAAAAGTTTATGGGAAGAAAATGAAGATCAGATGCCTAACTGGCTTCATTGTGGATTTCCTCGCACTGGAACAAGGTTTTCTCCATTGGCTTCAAGAGAAATTATCTGTACCATCACCTGATCATGGGTATTCTGGCTACCTTAAGGATCATTTTGCTCAATTTGGAGGATACACTCCTCAAAAAAATGAGCTCATAAGGAGATGGTATTCAGCAGAGTGGGTGTCACCTGTATGGTATTTTCAAAAGCCGGATGGGACATATGGGACTCCTCAGACAGATCTGTTCAGGTTAGTTGCAGCAGCCAAAGTTATAGAAAAAAACAAAAAACAAAAAAACAAAAAACAAAAAACAAAGGCTGGCAAGTCCATAGCTTGTCTCTCTTACCCCTATGCATTAATGTTTGGACATAATATGTTCGTGCTTATCAAGAAAGAAGGGGACTCATTTTTGTTGAGTGTCGATCCTGCATATTAACTAATTGTGTACAATAAGGTAATGTTAAACCTTTTCAACTATATTGATTGTTAAAAGGCCTGCTTATTTGATGCTGCCAGTAGATTTGGGTAATGATACTTGGTATGCAAATTTGGCTATAAACATGTTTAGCAAAATTAATGAATTGATTAGGCCAAAAAGATTTGTTGCCTCATTAATTGTAAGAATGACAGCACTGATAGCCATTTTGACTTCTTTTTCAGTTTCAACAACAGCATTACTAAAGGAAATGCAGACGGCTTCCTTTGTGAATGACATGCAAAGGAACGTCTCTTTTATTTTGTCAGAACAGAGGTTAATAGACCTGAACTTAGAAACCAGATTAAATGCTTTAGAAAAGGCAATGATAGAAATGGGCCCAGACATACAAAATCTTAGAACAGAGTTAGCAACTAAATGCCATGCATAGTTTAAGTATATCTGGGTTACACCTCTTCCATACAACTCTTCCTCTAAGTGGAAGGAGGCTAAGGCACATGTCTTGGGTGTATGGGAGGATACCAATTTAACCTATGATATCAAGGCATTGCAAGAGGAAATTACGGTTATGAGTCAGAGAAAGATAGATACTTGGGACATTTCAGGCCTAGCATCAACATTTTTAGAAAATCTAAGATCCATGAATCCATTAAGCTTAACTCAGTATTTTGTTTTCCTAGGAATTGGAGCTGCCATTTTATTTATAGTGTGTTTGTCCTTTCCTAGTCTTTTCAGAATAGCACTTCACTCCATCAGCACACTCCAGTGAGATTTCCAGCTGTTCTGCTTAAAAAATAAAAAAAGGGGGAACTGCCACACCAGGCCCAGTGGAGACAGTGTAGCACTGGCTGAGAGAAATCTCAGTGGCTACCTGTCCAGATGTTCACACCACACCTGGTTATGCCTCCTGGGGAAAAGTGGTTCAGTGCCCTGCAGGTGATTGCCCTACTGACAGTCTGGAACAGGTGCTAGGTGTTTGTTGTGCTATGATAGCTTTAATGCTTTTGGTCATAGGTGCTTTGGATTATAGCTCCACTGTTAATTCAGAGAAGCCCAGAAAACACTTAGATATAGTTTCAGGGACAGAAAGAGATACAGACAAGCCCTCAGCTAAAAATCCCAAGTCACCAGTGGAGACTTCAGGTGTCAGCCTAAGGCCTAATAAATGAACATACCTAAAGCTATAGGAATTTGCCCAAAAGATGACCCTGCCTAATTAGACAGCCCAAAGCAAAGCTGTTGTGGGGTTTACTACTGAGATTTTAGGGCCCCTAAATCAATAAAACAGTACAAGAGTTCTTATCAATGCTGTTAAATGTTTACTGACCAGAGACAATAATTATTCTCTAAACTAAGTAAATCAAATCCCTGGTAACCTGACCACAAGCAGGCCAAAATAAACATAATATGTATTTACGATCTCATGCTCCAAAATAAATGCTGAAATTTCTATAGTATGTCTATAAGTATTAAACTGTGGCCAAAGATCTGTTCCTTGAAATTTCTGCATAAAAACCTGTAGCTCTGAAGTAAAAATCGCAGCAGTTGCAAACCTCCTCGAGTGTGTTTGTATCTGTCTGTCAAGCCGAAGCCACTCCTGACCTGTTCATCGAAGTCTTAGTCTCCCCAAAGCCCCCTTGCCCACTGAAAGGTCTGCAGCAAATGAATAAAAATTAAACAAGTGGATGGTGTTTTATATGTGAAGCCTAAAAGATTGCCCAATACTGAAGAGACTGTAAGTTCTTAATCATAGATTTCAACAATAAAATGAATGAAGATAATTTTTCATAATTCACCCCTGTAGAGATAACAAAATGATATCAACATTGATTTAAATAAATAAATAAATGAACATTGAAATCACAAGAGACAATTTACACCAAGAAGGTGGATCCAGACTCCACTCTTCCTGGAGTAGAAAAAGACACATTTGAATAATGACATAATCAGGAAGTAGTACATAGATTATTAAATAATGTCACGTGATTAACTCCAATAGAAGACTTTGGCCAGACCAAAGTCAAGAAGAACAACGTCTACATTGATTTAAATAATTAATATACAACGAAAAATTATTGAATAATGACATGGTTGTACATACATAAATCCCACATGGAGTAGTCAGACTTATCTCTTCCTTGAATAGTGATGTTTTTAAAAAAATAAATTGATAATAAATTAGTGGGCATTTTATAATAACACTGAAGAAATGATACCAAAGTCCTAAACATATCGCTGATGTAAAGATCTCTTAATATAGCTAAATGATGAAGTAATGAGATAATGTTAAATCAACTCCCAAAATCTGACTCCAAAAGGGACTTATGGTCCATAACATTACCTGTATTTTAAATTCATTAATTAAGTGATGAATTATCATTTCATTTCCTAGTTTAAAAGTTAAGGAAGTAAGTATAGTATTAGATGATGTGATGGTCTGGCACTATGGATTCCCCTAAGGAGGCTCAAAACTCCAGTGATCTCTGAATACATAATGACAGATTTACATAATTAAATGAATAAACTTTAAACAAGTGGATGGTGTTTTATGCGTGAAGCCTAAATGATTGCTCAACACTGAAGGGTCATTGAGTTCTTAATCATAGATATGAACAAAAAAAATGAATGAAAGAAGAGATAATTTCTCATAACTAATCCAAAGAGAAATAACAAATCAATATCTACATTGATTTAAACAAAGAAAGGAAGGAAGAAAGTAAGAAAGAAAGAAGTCAGAAGAGACAATTTAACACGAACAAGGTGGATCCAGATTCCACTCTTCCTGGAGTAGAAAAAGACAGATTTGTATAATGAAATAATCAGATAGTTAGATCGTCTGTCACACTAGAGTCACAAAAGGTGGCACCAAACTTCAGGGATCACAGATTATATAATGAAAGAATTTAATAATTACATCTTTAAACATGTAAGTCATTGACATTTTTTTTTTGTATCTTCAAATCCTGGGCAGACTTGACAGATATGGAAATGTATGCTATCATCAAGGATTTTTACAATGACATCAGTTAATCTTCAGATAATCATACAATCTTACATGATGGATTCTGTTGCCCTGACATCATCACCAGCACCTGAATCACTGTTGTGGTTCTGTAGGATCAGAGATAATGGGCCCATTACTGGCTGAGCAGTAGTAATCAAGATGTTGCTATCAGCTGAAAAGATGGCTCCAGCAGGGGCATCACCAGCATATCTGAGAGAGAGATTTTCTTCCGTGTTCTGGGTTGTCATCCTTTTGCAAGGACTCGGTGATGGTGCCGACCTCCTCGTGCCACTACTTCTTCTCATGGTAGATCACAATCGATGAGAAGATGTGGAGGAACAGCAGGTAGTCAACACCCAGACCACCATGCCGGCCTTGGTGTACTCCTTGTACTTCTTGAATGGCCCCGAGCAATCTTCTGGACTCAGTCACCCAGCATCCTTTTTATTATGGGAGATGCATAGATCATTCAGAAAATGCTCTGCCCATGTCTACATCTTGCCTAAACTTATCCCTGACAGATATTTGCACACTAATCGTAATCAGTGATGGCATTGTCTGTCGTTTATATAATCTAAAGAATTAATTAAGTCAGTAATAGCTAACTGTCACAATAAATAGGTGTTGTAACATTTTACTGGCAGGGGAGCATGGCCAGACTCCAGATTAGAAGGATGTGATCATCCTCAATTGAATCAATGTATCATAAAGTGTGATGATATTGCTCATTATCTCCACAAGAGGAAGCTTTACAGGTCTCTTCATGGAATGGAGGATTTTTGGTTTAAGTAAGTAATTAGATCATCTGTGGCACCAGATTCCAGGTGTCATGAATGATAAAATCATTGTTTTATATAACTAAATAATCAAACAATGAGTTCATGTAACATCATCCACTTCCCTAAGGTGTCTCCAAACCAGGCTCTTGAACGATGCTGTCGTGATTAATTTAAATATTTTAACTACAAAATTGATATTTAGATGGTCCATAATAATTGCTTCCCACATCGTGGAATCCACTGATCATGGATTATCTAATGTCCTATTTTAATAATCATATAACAACATAATCAGATGATGAAATGATCTGCAATACTCGACACAATTGACTCTCACTGACTCCTACATGATTGGGGGAAACTCCCAGGTTCATCCCTAATTTCATCGGAGAGCAGAGTCGTAAAATGTTTAAATGCTGAAATGTCATTGTGTATGCAGGGTTTTTAGAAGATCCTACATATTTCATGTTAGACCCCTGCCTCAAAAGGGATGGACTGCATTCCAATAATCCCTAAGTCTACTCTAACAAATGGATTATCACCATCCTGAAGGAAGTTAACAATGACAAACTCACCTTTTGATGAATAATTGTGAGTCTTATTATCTTAGTTTCCATAGTATTAATTCTTAGGAGAGAGAGAATTCATAAACAGAAGAAATTTTATGTTCTCTGATAATTAGATAATCTAGAATTTGGTGACCAGTAAAATCTGTAGCCAAACTTCCAGAGGTGTGGCTATGACTTGGTTAGTGGAATCAAACGCTGTCATTGAACGTTTTAGGAGATAGTTATCTTGGGAGAATATAATGTCCCATGATAACACTTTCCCGAAGCTGCTCTCTGGTCCTTGGCCCATGATACCAGGATACAGAATGCAAGCAGGGTTGCCAGGCAACATTTATGATCCAACATTCTGTCACATTCTAGTGCCCCTCCCACATGCTAAAAGGAGCATACCTAAAGAAGAACTAACCTTACTGCCTCACTGAGTTTCACACAAAATCAAAGCAGGGCTCTTTATTTGAGTTCTACATATTTACCCATCTCTCAAGCTACAACATGCCTATAGTGACATAAGCATGAAAACGAAAGCATCATAATGTCATTCAAGTACAAGGATGAGTATTTTAAACCTGTTTTCTATGCTTCAATTTTCTAATTCCTAGAATGGATACAATCAAATTAATCGCCTCTACCATAAACCTTTTCTCTTTTTTGAAAATAAAATAATCCCTCTTCATTCTTTGCCCTTTAGAGGAGCTTGATCCCATGGTTTCTTGGCATTGTTTAGATTTGCATTGGTCCAGAACAACCAGGGCCAGGGCCAGGGCCAGGCCCAGGGCCAGGGCCAAAATTAATTTGATAATAAATTAAATTGATAATAAATTAGTAGGCATTTTATATTAACACTGACGAAATGGCACCAAATTCCTAAACATATCGCTGATGTAAAGAACTCTTTATATAGCTAAATGATGAAGTAATGAGATGATGTTACATCAACTCCCAAAATCTGACTCCAAAAGGGACTTATGGTCCATATCATTACCTGTATTTTAAATTCATTAATTAAGTGATGAATTATCATTTAATTTCCCAGTTTAAGAGTTAAGGAAGTAAGTGTAGTATTAGATGATGTGATGGTCTGGCACGATGGACTCCCAAGGGAGGCTCAAATCTCCAGTGATCACTGAATACATAATGACAGATTTTCATAATTAAATGAATAAACTTTAATCCAGTGAATGGTGTTTTATGCGTGAAGCCTAAATGATGGCTCAATACTGAAGGGTCATTGTATTCTTAATCATAGATATGAAAAAAAATGTATAAATGAAGAGATGGTTTCTCATAATTAACCCCTAGAGAGATAACAAAATGATATCAACATTGATTTAAATAATGAAAGGAAGAAAGAAAGAAAGAAAGAAAGAAAAAAAAGAAAGAAAGAAAGAAAGATTCACAAGATACAATTTAACACCAATAAGGTGGATCCAGACTCCACTCTTCCTGGAGTAGAAAAAGAGAGATTTGTATAATGAAATAATCAGATAGTTAGATCGTCTGTCACACTTGAGTCACACAAGGTGGCGCCAAACTTCAGGGATCACAGATTATATAATGAAAGAATTTAATAATTACATCTTTATATATGTAAGTCTTTGAAATTTTTTGTATCTTCAAATCCTGGGCAGACTTGACAGATGTGGAAATGTATGTTGTCATCAAGGATTTTTAAAATGCCATAAGTTAATCATCAGATAATCATACTGTCTTGCATGATGAATTCTGTTGGCCTTACATCATCACCAACATCTGAATCTCTGTTTTGGTGCTGCAGGATCTGAGATAGTGGGCTCATTCCTGTCTTAGAAGTAGTAACCAAGATGTTGCTATCAGCTGAAAAGAAGGCTGCAGCAGGGTAATAACCAGCATATCTGAGAGAGAGATGTTCTTCCATGTTCTGGGTCGTCATCCTTTTGACAGGTCTCAGAGAGGGTGCCGACCTTCTAGTGCCGCTACTTCTTCTCATGGTAGATCACACCCGATGTGAAGATGTGGAGGAACAGCAGGTAGTCCACACACAGACCACCATGCCAGCCTTGGTGAAGTCCTTGTACTTCTCGAATAGCGCCTAGCAATCTTCTGGACTCAATCATCCAGCATCATCTTTACTCTGGGAGATGCATAGATCATTCAGAAAATGCTCTGCCCATGTCTACATCTTTCCTAACGTTGTCCCTGACAGATATTTGCACCCTAACCGTAATTGGTGACGGCATTGTCTATCGCGTACATAATTTAAAGAATTAAATAAGTCAGTAATAGCTAACTGTCACAATAAATAGGTTATGTAGCATTTTACTGGCAGGGAAGCATGGCCAGACTCTAATCATGAAAGATGTCATCATCCTCAATTGAGTCAATGTATCATAAAATGTGATGATATTGCACAATACCTCCACAAGAGGAAGCTTTACACGTCTCTTCATGGAATGGAGGATTTTTGGTTTATATAACTTCATAAATAATTACATTATCCTGGGTATTAACACAGACTGTCAATTTAAATACTTTAATTATGTATATACAAGTTCTGTGGCACCAGATTCCAGGTGTCATGGATGATATAATCATTGTTTTATATAGATACATAATCAAACAATGAGTTCATGTAACATCATCCACTTCCCTAAGGGGCTCCAAACCAGGCTCTTGATCGATGCTGTCGTGATTAATTTAAATATTTTAACTACAAAATTGATATTTAGATGGTCCATAATAATTGCTTCCCACATCATGTAATCCACTGATCATGGATTATCTAATGTCCTATTTTAATAATCAAATAGCAACACAATTGACTCTCACTGAATCCTACATGATTGTGGGAAAAGACCAGGATCATCCCTTATTTAATCAGAGAGCAGAGTCGTGAAATGTTTAAATGCTGAAATGTCTTTGTGTATGCAGGGTTTTTAGAAGATACTGCATAATTCATGTTGGACGGCTGCCTCAAAGGAGATGGACTGCAATCCAATAATCCCTAAGTCTACTTTAACAAATGGATTATCACTATCATGAAGGAAATTACCAATGACAAATTCACCTTTTGATGAATAATTGTGAGTCTTATTATCTTTGTTTCCATAGTATTAATTCTTAGAAGAGAGAGAATTCATAAACAGAAGAAATTGAATGTTCTCTGATGATTAGGTAATCTAGAATTTGGTGACCAGTAAAAGCTGTAGGCTAACTTCCAGAGATTTGGCTATGACTTGCTTAGGGAAATCAAATGCTGTCATTGAAAGTCTAAGGAGATAGTTATCTTGGGAGACTGTAATGTCCCATGATAACACTTTCTCGAAGCTGATCTCTGGTACTTGGCCCATGATAACAGAATACAGAATGCATGCAGGGTTGCCAGGCAACATTTAAGAACCAACATTCTGTCACATTCTAGTGCCCCTGCCACATATTAAAAGGAGCATACCTAAAGATGAACTAATCTTACAGCCTCACTAATTTTCTCACAAATACAAAGCAGGGCTCTTTCTTTTGGGTTCTACATATTTACCTGTCTCTCAAGCTTCAAAATACCTATAGTGACATAAGCATGAATAGGAAAGCATCATAATGCCATTTAAGAACAATAAAGAGTATTTTAAACTTTTTTTTTCTACGCCTCAATTTTCTAATTCCTAGAATGGATACAATACATTTAATCGCCTCTACCATAATCCTTTTCTCATTTTTGAAAATAAAATAATACCTCTTCATCTTCTGCTCTTTAGAGGAGCTAGATCACATGTTTTCTCGGCATTGTTTAGATTTGAATTGGTCCAGTACAGCCAGGGCCAGGGCCAGGGCCAGGTCTAAAATTAAATTGATAATAAATTAGTAGGCAATTTATATTAACACTGTCGAAATGGCACCAAAGACCTAAAAATATCACTGATGAAAAGATTTCTTTATATATGTAAATGATGAAGTAATGAGATGATGTTACATCAATCCCAAAATCTGACTCCAAATGGGACTTATGGTCCATAAAATTACCTGTATTTTAAATTCATTAATTAAGTGATGAATTATCATTTAATATCCTAGTTTAACAGTCAAGGACGTAAATGTAGTATTCGATGATGTGAGTGTCTGGCAAGATGGATTTCCCTAAGGAGGCTCACAACTCCAGTGATCACTGAATACATAATGACAGATTTTCATAATTAAATGAATAAACTTTAAACCAGTGAATGGTGATTTATGCCTGAAGCCTAAATGATTGCTCAATACTGAAGGGTCATTGTATTCTTAATCATAGTTATAAAAAATGAATGAATAAAGAGATAGTTTCTCATAATTCACCCCTAGAGAGATAACAAAATGGTATCAACATTGATTTAAATAATGAAAGGAAGAAAGAAAGAAAGAAAGAAAGAAAGAAAGAAAGAAATAATTCACAAGATACAATTTAACACCAACAAGGTGGATCCAGACTCCACTCTACCTGCAGGAGAATAAGACATATTTGTATAATGAAATAATCAGATAGTTAGATCGTCTGTCATATGTGAGTCACACAAGGTAGCGCCATACTTCAGTTATCATAGATTATATAATGAAAGAATTTAATAATTACATCTTTAAATATGTAAGTCGTTGAACTTTTTTTGTATCTTCAATTCCTGGGCAGACTTGATAGATATGGAAATGTATGCTGTCATCAAGGATTTTTAAAATGCCATAAGTTAATCGTCAGATAATCATATTGTCTTGCATGATGAATTCTGTTGGTCTTACATCATCACCAGCAGCTGAATCTCTGTTGTGGTGCTGCAGGTTCTGAGATAATGGGCCCATTCCTGGCTTAGAAGTAGTAACCAAGATGTTGCTATCAGCTGAAAAGAAGGCTGTATCAGGGTAACAACCAGCATATCTGCGGAAGAGATGTTCTTCCGTGTTCTGGGTCGTCATCGTTTTGTCACGTCTCTGAGATGGTGCCGACCTCCTAGTGCCACTACTTCTTCTCATGGTAGATCACACCCGATGTGAAGATGTGGAGGAACAAGAGTTAGTCCACACCCAGACCACCATGACGGCCTTGGTGTAGTCCTTGTACTTCTCGAATGGCCCCGAGCAATCTTCTGGACTCAATCATCCAGCATCCTTTATACTCTGGGAGATGCATAGATCATTCAGAAAATGCTCTGCCCATGTCTACATCTTTCCTAACCTAGTCCCTGACAGATATTTGCACACTAATCGTAATCGGTGATGGCATTGTCTATTGCTTACATAATTTAAAGAATTAAATAAGTCAGTAATAACTAACTGTCACAATAAATAAGTGATGTAGCATTTCACTGGCAGGGAAGCATTGCCAGACTCCAGTCATGAAGGATGTCATCATCCTCAATTAGTCAATGTATCATAACATGTGATGATATTGCACTTCATCTCCACAAGAGGAAGCTTTACAGGACTCTTCATGGAATGGAGAATGTTTGGTTTATATAACTTTATAAATATTTACATTATCTTGGGTATTAACACAGACTGTCAATTTAAAATCATTAATTATATAATTAGATGATCTGTGGCACCAGATTCCAGGTGTCATGGATGATATAATCATTGTTTTGTATAGATACATAATGAAAAAATGAGTTCATTTAACATCATCCACTTCCCTAAGGGGCTCCAAACCAGGTTCTTGAACGATGCTGTCGTGATTAATTCAAATATTTTAACTACAAAATTGATATTTAGATGGTCCATAATAATTGCTTCCCACATCATGGAATCCACTGATCGTGGATTATCTAATGTCCTATTTTAATAATCAAATAACAACATAATCAGATGATAAAATGGTATGCCATACAGGACATCATTGACTCTCACCGACTCCTACATGATTGTGGGAAACGCCCAAGATCATCCCTTATTAATCGGAGGGCAGAGTTGAGAAATATTTAAATGCTGAAATGTCTTTGTGTATGCAGGGTTTTTAGAAGATCCTGCATATTTCATGTTGGACGGCTGCCTCAAAAGAGGTGGACTGCAATCCAATAATCCCTAAGTCTACTTTAACAAATGGATTATCACTATCCTGAAGGAAATTAACAATGACAAATTCACCTTTTGATGAATTTTTGTGAGTCTTATTATCTTTGTTTCCATAGTATTAATTCTTAGGAGAGAGAGAATTCATAAACTGAAGAAATTGAATGTTCTCTGATAATTAGGTAATCTAGAATTTGGTGACCATTAAAAGCTGTAGGCAAACTTCCAGAGATTTGGCTTTGACTTTCTTAGGGAAATCAAATACTGTCATTGAAAGTTTAAGGGGATAGTTATCTTGGGAGACTGTAATGTCCCATAATAACACTTTCTCGAAGCTGATTTCTGGTACTTGGCCCATGATAACAGAATACAGAATGCATGCAGGGTTGCCAGGCAACATTTAAGAACCAACATTCTGTCACATTCTAGTGCCCCTCCCACATGCTAAAAGGAGCATACCTAAAGATGAACTAAACTTACAGCCTCACTGATTTTCTCACAAAAACAAAGCAGGGCTCTTTCTTTTGGGTTCTATATATTTACCTGTTTCTCAAGTTTCAACATGCCTGTAGTGACATAAGCATGAAAACAAAAGCATCATAATACCATTCAAGTACAATAATGAGTATTTTAACCTTTTTTTTTCTATGCTTTAATTTTCTAATTCCTAGAATGGATACAATACAAATAATCAACTCTACCATAAACCTTTTCTCATTTTTGAAAATAAAATAATACCTCTTCATCTTCTGCTCTTTAGAGGAGCTAGATCCCATGTTTTCTCGGCATTGTTTAGGTTTTAATTGGTCCAGAACAGCCAGGGCCAGGGCCAGGGCCAGGGCCAGGGCCAGGGCCAGGGCCAGGGCCAGGGCCAGGGCCAGGCCAGGGCCAGGGCCAGGGCCAGGGCCAGGGCCAGGGCCAGTTCTAAAATTAAATTGATAATAAATTAGTAGGCAATTTTTATTAACACTGACGAAATGGCACCAAAGACGTAAATATATCACTGATGTAAATTTTTCTTTATATATCTAAATGATGAAGTAATGAGATGATGTTACATCAATCCCAAAATCTGTCTCCAAAAGGGACTTATGGTCCATAAAATTACCTGTATTTTAAATTCATTAATTAAGTGATGAATTATCATTTAATATCCTAGTTTAACAGTCAAGGACGTAAGTGTGGTATTCGATGATGTGAGTGTCTGGCAAGATGGATTTCCCTAAGGAGGCTCACAACTCCAGTGATCACTGAATACATAATGACAGATTTTCATAATTAAATGAATAAACTTTAAACCAGTGAATGGTGATTTATGCCTGAAGCCTAAATGATTGCTCAATACTGAAGGGTCATTGTATTCTTAATCATAGTTATAAAAAAATGAATGAATAAAGAGATAGTTTCTCATAATTCACCCCTAGAGAGATAACAAAATGATATCAACATTGATTTAAATAATGAAAGGAAGAAAGAAAGAAAGGAAGAAAGAAAGAAAGAAATAATTCACAAGATACAATTTAACACCAACAAGGTGGATCCAGAATCCACTCTACCTGCAGGAGAATAAGACATATTTGTATAATGAAATAATCAGATAGTTAGATCGTCTGTCATATGTGAGTCACACAAGGTAGCGCCATACTTCAGTTATCATAGATTATATAATGAAAGAATTTAATAATTACATCTTTAAATATGTAAGTCGTTGAACTTTTTTTGTATCTTCAATTCCTGGGCAGACTTGATAGATATGGAAATGTATGCTGTCATCAAGGATTTTTAAAATGCCATAAGTTAATCGTCAGATAATCATATTGTCTTGCATGATGAATTCTGTTGGTCTTACATCATCACCAGCAGCTGAATCTCTGTTGTGGTGCTGCAGGTTCTGAGATAATGGGCCCATTCCTGGCTTAGAAGTAGTAACCAAGATGTTGCTATCAGCTGAAAAGAAGGCTGTATCAGGGTAACAACCAGCATATCTGAGGGAGAGATGTTCTTCCGTGTTCTGGGTCGTCATCCTTTTGACAGGTCTCAGAGATGGTGCCGACCTCCTAGTGCCACTACTTCTTCTCATGGTAGATCACACCCGAAGTGAAGATCTGGAGGAACAAGAGGTAGTCCACACCCAGACCACCATGACGGCCTTGGTGTAGTCCTTGTACTTCTCGAATGGCCCCGAGCAATCTTCTGGACTCAATCATCCAGCATCCTTTTTACTCTGGGAGATGCATAGATCATTCAGAAAATGCTCTGCCCATGTCTACATCTTTCCTAACCTTGTCCCTGACAGATATTTGCACACTAATCGTAATCGGTGATGGCGTTGTCTATCGCGTACATAATTTAAAGAATTAAATAAGTCAGTAATAGCTAACTGTCACAAAAAATAGGTGATGTAGCATTTTACTGGCAGGTAAGCAAGGCCAGACACCAGTCATGAAGGATGTCATCATCCTCAACTGAGTCAATGTATCATAAAATGTGATGATATTGCACTTTATGTCCACAAGAGGAAGCTTTACAGGGCTCTTCATGGAATGGAGGATGTTTGGTTTATATAACTTTATAAATATTTACATTATCTTGGGTATTAACACAGACTGTCAATTTAAATACTTTAATTATGTAATTAGAGGATCTGTGGCACCAGATTCCAGGTGTTATGGATGATATAATCATTGTTTTATATAGATACATAATCAAACAGTGAGTTCATGTAACATCATCCACTTCCCTAAGGGGCTCCAAACCAGGCCCTTGAAAGATGCTGTCGTGATTAATTTAAATATTTTAATTACAAAATTGATATTTAGATGGTCCATAATAATTGCTTCCCACATCATGGAATCCAGTGATCATGGATTATCTAATGTCCTATTTTAATAATCAAATAACAACATATTCAGATGATAAAATGGTATGCCATACTCGACACAATGACTCTCACCGACTCTAACATGATTGTGGGAAACGGGCAGGATCATCCCTTATTAATCGGAGAGCAGAGTCATGAAATGTTTAAATGCTGAAATGTCTTTGTGTATGCATGGTTTTTAGAAGATCCTGCATATTTCATGTTGGACGGCTGCCTCAAAAGAGATGGGCTGCAATCCAAAAATCCCTAAGTCTACTTTAACAAATGAGTTATCACTATCCTGAAGGAAATTAACAATGACAAATTCACCTTTTGATGAATAATTGTGAGTCTTATTATCTTTGTTTTCATAGTATTAATTCTTAGGAGAGAGAGAATTCATAAACTGAAGAAATTGAATGTTCTCTGATGATTAGGTAATCTAGAATTTGGTGACCATTAAAAGCTGTAGGCAAACTTCCAGAGATTTGGCTTTGACTTTCTTAGGGAAATCAAATACTGTCATTGAAAGTTTAAGGGGATAGTTATCTTGGGAGACTGTAATGTCCCATAATAACACTTTCTCGAAGCTGATCTCTGGTACTTGGCCCATGATAACAGAATACAGAATGCATGCAGGGTTGCCAGGCAACATTTAAGAACCAACATTCTGTCACATTCTAGTGCCCCTCCCACATGCTAAAAGGAGCATACCTAAAGATGAACTAAACTTACAGCCTCACTGATTTTCTCACAAAAACAAAGCAGGGCTCTTTCTTTTGGGTTCTATATATTTACCTGTTTCTCAAGTTTCAACATGCCTGTAGTGACATAAGCATGAAAACAAAAGCATCATAATACCATTCAAGTACAATAATGAGTATTTTAACCTTTTTTTTCTATGCTTTAATTTTCTAATTCCTAGAATGGATACAATACAAATAATCAACTCTACCATAAACCTTTTCTCATTTTTGAAAATAAAATAATACCTCTTCATCTTCTGCTCTTTAGAGGAGCTAGATCCCATGTTTTCTCGGCATTGTTTAGATTTTAATTGGTCCAGAACAGCCAGGGCCAGGGCCAGGGCCAGGGCCAGGGCCAGGGCCAGGGCCAGGGCCAGGGCCAGGGCCAGGGCCAGGGCCAGGGCCAGGGCCAGTTCTAAAATTAAATTGATAATAAATTAGTAGGCAATTTTTATTAACACTGACGAAATGGCACCAAAGACGTAAATATATCACTGATGTAAATTTTTCTTTATATATCTAAATGATGAAGTAATGAGATGATGTTACATCAATCCCAAAATCTGTCTCCAAAAGGGACTTATGGTCCATAAAATTACCTGTATTTTAAATTCATTAATTAAGTGATGAATTATCATTTAATATCCTAGTTTAACAGTCAAGGACGTAAGTGTGGTATTCGATGATGTGAGTGTCTGGCAAGATGGATTTCCCTAAGGAGGCTCACAACTCCAGTGATCACTGAATACATAATGACAGATTTTCATAATTAAATGAATAAACTTTAAACCAGTGAATGGTGATTTATGCCTGAAGCCTAAATGATTGCTCAATACTGAAGGGTCATTGTATTCTTAATCATAGTTATAAAAAAAATGAATGAATAAAGAGATAGTTTCTCATAATTCACCCCTAGAGAGATAACAAAATGATATCAACATTGATTTAAATAATGAAAGGAAGAAAGAAAGAAAGGAAGAAAGAAAGAAAGAAATAATTCACAAGATACAATTTAACACCAACAAGGTGGATCCAGAATCCACTCTACCTGCAGGAGAATAAGACATATTTGTATAATGAAATAATCAGATAGTTAGATCGTCTGTCATATGTGAGTCACACAAGGTAGCGCCATACTTCAGTTATCATAGATTATATCATGAAAGAATTTAATAATTACATCTTTAAATATGTAAGTCGTTGAACTTTTTTTGTATCTTCAATTCCTGGGCAGACTTGATAGATATGGAAATGTATGCTGTCATCAAGGATTTTTAAAATGCCATAAGTTAATCGTCAGATAATCATATTGTCTTGCATGATGAATTCTGTTGGTCTTACATCATCACCAGCAGCTGAATCTCTGTTGTGGTGCTGCAGGTTCTGAGATAATGGGCCCATTCCTGGCTTAGAAGTAGTAACCAAGATGTTGCTATCAGCTGAAAAGAAGGCTGCAGCAGGGGCATAACCAGCATATCTGAGGGAGAGATGTTCTTCCGTGTTCTGGGTCGTCATCCTTTTGACAGGTCTCAGAGATGGTGCCGACCTCCTAGTGCCACTACTTCTTCTCATGGTAGATCACACCCGAAGTGAAGATCTGGAGGAACAAGAGGTAGTCCACACCCAGACCACCATGACGGCCTTGGTGTAGTCCTTGTACTTCTCGAATGGCCCCGAGCAATCTTCTGGACTCAATCATCCAGCATCCTTTTTACTCTGGGAGATGCATAGATCATTCAGAAAATGCTCTGCCCATGTCTACATCTTTCCTAACCTTGTCCCTGACAGATATTTGCACACTAATCGTAATCGGTGATGGCGTTGTCTATCGCGTACATAATTTAAAGAATTAAATAAGTCAGTAATAGCTAACTGTCACAAAAAATAGGTGATGTAGCATTTTACTGGCAGGTAAGCAAGGCCAGACACCAGTCATGAAGGATGTCATCATCCTCAACTGAGTCAATGTATCATAAAATGTGATGATATTGCACTTTATGTCCACAAGAGGAAGCTTTACAGGGCTCTTCATGGAATGGAGGATGTTTGGTTTATATAACTTTATAAATATTTACATTATCTTGGGTATTAACACAGACTGTCAATTTAAATACTTTAATTATGTAATTAGAGGATCTGTGGCACCAGATTGCAGGTGTTATGGATGATATAATCATTGTTTTATATAGATACATAATCAAACAGTGAGTTCATGTAACATCATCCACTTCCCTAAGGGGCTCCAAACCAGGCCCTTGAAAGATGCTGTCGTGATTAATTTAAATATTTTAATTACAAAATTGATATTTAGATGGTCCATAATAATTGCTTCCCACATCATGGAATCCAGTGATCATGGATTATCTAATGTCCTATTTTAATAATCAAATAACAACATATTCAGATGATAAAATGGTATGCCATACTCGACACAATGACTCTCACCGACTCTAACATGATTGTGGGAAACGGGCAGGATCATCCCTTATTAATCGGAGAGCAGAGTCATGAAATGTTTAAATGCTGAAATGTCTTTGTGTATGCATGGTTTTTAGAAGATCCTGCATATTTCATGTTGGACGGCTGCCTCAAAAGAGATGGGCTGCAATCCAAAAATCCCTAAGTCTACTTTAACAAATGAGTTATCACTATCCTGAAGGAAATTAACAATGACAAATTCACCTTTTGATGAATAATTGTAAGTCTTATTATCTTTGTTTTCATAGTATTAATTCTTAGGAGAGAGAGAATTCATAAACTGAAGAAATTGAATGTTCTCTGATGATTAGGTAATCCAGAATTTGGTGACGAGTAAAAGCTGTAGGCAAACTTCCAGAGATTTGGCTATGACTTGCTTAGGGAAATCAAATGCTGTCATTGAAAGTCTAAGGAGATAGTTATCTTGGGAGACTGTAATGTCCCATGATAACACTCTCTCGAAGCTGATCTCTGGTACTTGGCCCATGATAACAGAATACAGAATGCATGCAGGGTTGCCAGGCAACATTTAAGAACCAACATTCTGTCACATTCTAGTGCCCCTCCCACATGCTAAAAGGAGCATACCTAAAGATGAACTAAACTTACAGCCTCACTGATTTTCTCACAAAAACAAAGCAGGGCTCTTTCTTTTGGGTTCTATATATTTACCTGTTTCTCAAGTTTCAACATGCCTGTAGTGACATAAGCATGAAAACAAAAGCATCATAATACCATTCAAGTACAATAATGAGTATTTTAACCTTTTTTTTCTATGCTTTAATTTTCTAATTCCTAGAATGGATACAATACAAATAATCAACTCTACCATAAACCTTTTCTCATTTTTGAAAATAAAATAATACCTCTTCATCTTCTGCTCTTTAGAGGAGCTAGATCACATGTTTTCTCGGCATTGTTTAGATTTTAATTGGTCCAGAACAGCCAGGGCCAGGGCCAGGGCCAGGGCCAGGGCCAGGGCCAGGGCCAGGGCCAGGGCCAGGGCCAGGGCCAGGGCCAGTTCTAAAATTAAATTGATAATAAATTAGTAGGCAATTTTTATTAACACTGACGAAATGGCACCAAAGACGTAAATATATCACTGATGTAAATTTTTCTTTATATATCTAAATGATGAAGTAATGAGATGATGTTACATCAATCCCAAAATCTGTCTCCAAAAGGGACTTATGGTCCATAAAATTACCTGTATTTTAAATTCATTAATTAAGTGATGAATTATCATTTAATATCCTAGTTTAACAGTCAAGGACGTAAGTGTGGTATTCGATGATGTGAGTGTCTGGCAAGATGGATTTCCCTAAGGAGGCTCACAACTCCAGTGATCACTGAATACATAATGACAGATTTTCATAATTAAATGAATAAACTTTAAACCAGTGAATGGTGATTTATGCCTGAAGCCTAAATGATTGCTCAATACTGAAGGGTCATTGTATTCTTAATCATAGTTATAAAAAAAAATGAATGAATAAAGAGATAGTTTCTCATAATTCACCCCTAGAGAGATAACAAAATGATATCAACATTGATTTAAATAATGAAAGGAAGAAAGAAAGAAAGGAAGAAAGAAAGAAAGAAATAATTCACAAGATACAATTTAACACCAACAAGGTGGATCCAGAATCCACTCTACCTGCAGGAGAATAAGACATATTTGTATAATGAAATAATCAGATAGTTAGATCGTCTGTCATATGTGAGTCACACAAGGTAGCGCCATACTTCAGTTATCATAGATTATATAATGAAAGAATTTAATAATTACATCTTTAAATATGTAAGTCGTTGAACTTTTTTTGTATCTTCAATTCCTGGGCAGACTTGATAGATATGGAAATGTATGCTGTCATCAAGGATTTTTAAAATGCCATAAGTTAATCGTCAGATAATCATATTGTCTTGCATGATGAATTCTGTTGGTCTTACATCATCACCAGCAGCTGAATCTCTGTTGTGGTGCTGCAGGTTCTGAGATAATGGGCCCATTCCTGGCTTAGAAGTAGTAACCAAGATGTTGCTATCAGCTGAAAAGAAGGCTGCAGCAGGGGCATAACCAGCATATCTGAGGGAGAGATGTTCTTCCGTGTTCTGGGTCGTCATCCTTTTGACAGATCTCAGAGATGGTGCCGACCTCCTAGTGCCACTACTTCTTCTCATGGTAGATCACACCCGAAGTGAAGATCTGGAGGAACAAGAGGTAGTCCACACCCAGACCACCATGACGGCCTTGGTGTAGTCCTTGTACTTCTCGAATGGCCCCGAGCAATCTTCTGGACTCAATCATCCAGCATCCTTTTTACTCTGGGAGATGCATAGATCATTCAGAAAATGCTCTGCCCATGTCTACATCTTTCCTAACCTTGTCCCTGACAGATATTTGCACACTAATCGTAATCGGTGATGGCGTTGTCTATCGCGTACATAATTTAAAGAATTAAATAAGTCAGTAATAGCTAACTGTCACAAAAAATAGGTGATGTAGCATTTTACTGGCAGGTAAGCGAGGCCAGACACCAGTCATGAAGGATGTCATCATCCTCAACTGAGTCAATGTATCATAAAATGTGATGATATTGCACTTTATGTCCACAAGAGGAAGCTTTACAGGGCTCTTCATGGAATGGAGGATGTTTGGTTTATATAACTTTATAAATATTTACATTATCTTGGGTATTAACACAGACTGTCAATTTAAATACTTTAATTATGTAATTAGAGGATCTGTGGCACCAGATTCCAGGTGTTATGGATGATATAATCATTGTTTTATATAGATACATAATCAAACAGTGAGTTCATGTAACATCATCCACTTCCCTAAGGGGCTCCAAACCAGGCCCTTGAAAGATGCTGTCGTGATTAATTTAAATATTTTAATTACAAAATTGATATTTAGATGGTCCATAATAATTGCTTCCCACATCATGGAATCCAGTGATCATGGATTATCTAATGTCCTATTTTAATAATCAAATAACAACATATTCAGATGATAAAATGGTATGCCATACTCGACACAATGACTCTCACCGACTCTAACATGATTGTGGGAAACGGGCAGGATCATCCCTTATTAATCGGAGAGCAGAGTCATGAAATGTTTAAATGCTGAAATGTCTTTGTGTATGCATGGTTTTTAGAAGATCCTGCATATTTCATGTTGGACGGCTGCCTCAAAAGAGATGGGCTGCAATCCAAAAATCCCTAAGTCTACTTTAACAAATGAGTTATCACTATCCTGAAGGAAATTAACAATGACAAATTCACCTTTTGATGAATAATTGTAAGTCTTATTATCTTTGTTTTCATAGTATTAATTCTTAGGAGAGAGAGAATTCATAAACTGAAGAAATTGAATGTTCTCTGATGATTAGGTAATCCAGAATTTGGTGACGAGTAAAAGCTGTAGGCAAACTTCCAGAGATTTGGCTATGAATTGCTTAGGGAAATCAAATGCTGTCATTGAAAGTCTAAGGAGATAGTTATCTTGGAAGACTGTAATGTCCCATGATAACACTCTCTCGAAGCTGATCTCTGGTACTTGGCCCATGATAACAGAATACAGAATGCATGCAGGGTTGCCAGGCAACATTTAAGAACCAACATTCTGTCACATTCTAGTGCCCCTCCCACATGCTAAAAGGAGCATACCTAAAGATGAACTAAACTTACAGCCTCACTGATTTTCTCACAAAAACAAAGCAGGGCTCTTTCTTTTGGGTTCTATATATTTACCTGTTTCTCAAGTTTCAACATGCCTGTAGTGACATAAGCATGAAAACAAAAGCATCATAATACCATTCAAGTACAATAATGAGTATTTTAACCTTTTTTTTCTATGCTTTAATTTTCTAATTCCTAGAATGGATACAATACAAATAATCAACTCTACCATAAACCTTTTCTCATTTTTGAAAATAAAATAATACCTCTTCATCTTCTGCTCTTTAGAGGAGCTAGATCACATGTTTTCTCGGCATTGTTTAGATTTTAATTGGTCCAGAACAGCCAGGGCCAGGGCCAGGGCCAGGGCCAGGGCCAGGGCCAGGGCCAGGGCCAGGGCCAGGGCCAGGGCCAGGGCCAGGGCCAGTTCTAAAATTAAATTGATAATAAATTAGTAGGCAATTTTTATTAACCCTGACGAAATGGCACCAAAGACGTAAATATATCACTGATGTAAATTTTTCTTTATATATCTAAATGATGAAGTAATGAGATGATGTTACATCAATCCCAAAATCTGTCTCCAAAAGGGACTTATGGTCCATAAAATTGCCTGTATATTAAATTCATTAATTAAGTGATGAATTATCATTTAATATCCTAGTTTAACAGTCAAGGACGTAAGTGTGGTATTCGATGATGTGAGTGTCTGGCAAGATGGATTTCCCTAAGGAGGCTCACAACTCCAGTGATCACTGAATACATAATGACAGATTTTCATAATTAAATGAATAAACTTTAAACCAGTGAATGGTGATTTATGCCTGAAGCCTAAATGATTGCTCAATACTGAAGGGTCATTGTATTCTTAATCATAGTTATAAAAAAAATGAATGAATAAAGAGATAGTTTCTCATAATTCACCCCTAGAGAGATAACAAAATGATATCAACATTGATTTAAATAATGAAAGGAAGAAAGAAAGAAAGGAAGAAAGAAAGAAAGAAATAATTCACAAGATACAATTTAACACCAACAAGGTGGATCCAGAATCCACTCTACCTGCAGGAGAATAAGACATATTTGTATAATGAAATAATCAGATAGTTAGATCGTCTGTCATATGTGAGTCACACAAGGTAGCGCCATACTTCAGTTATCATAGATTATATAATGAAAGAATTTAATAATTACATCTTTAAATATGTAAGTCGTTGAACTTTTTTTGTATCTTCAATTCCTGGGCAGACTTGATAGATATGGAAATGTATGCTGTCATCAAGGATTTTTAAAATGCCATAAGTTAATCGTCAGATAATCATATTGTCTTGCATGATGAATTCTGTTGGTCTTACATCATCACCAGCAGCTGAATCTCTGTTGTGGTGCTGCAGGTTCTGAGATAATGGGCCCATTCCTGGCTTAGAAGTAGTAACCAAGATGTTGCTATCAGCTGAAAAGAAGGCTGCAGCAGGGGCATAACCAGCATATCTGAGGGAGAGATGTTCTTCCGTGTTCTGGGTCGTCATCCTTTTGACAGGTCTCAGAGATGGTGCCGACCTCCTAGTGCCACTACTTCTTCTCATGGTAGATCACACCCGAAGTGAAGATCTGGAGGAACAAGAGGTAGTCCACACCCAGACCACCATGACGGCCTTGGTGTAGTCCTTGTACTTCTCGAATGGCCCCGAGCAATCTTCTGGACTCAATCATCCAGCATCCTTTTTACTCTGGGAGATGCATAGATCATTCAGAAAATGCTCTGCCCATGTCTACATCTTTCCTAACCTTGTCCCTGACAGATATTTGCACACTAATCGTAATCGGTGATGGCGTTGTCTATCGCGTACATAATTTAAAGAATTAAATAAGTCAGTAATAGCTAACTGTCACAAAAAATAGGTGATGTAGCATTTTACTGGCAGGTAAGCAAGGCCAGACACCAGTCATGAAGGATGTCATCATCCTCAACTGAGTCAATGTATCATAAAATGTGATGATATTGCACTTTATGTCCACAAGAGGAAGCTTTACAGGGCTCTTCATGGAATGGAGGATGTTTGGTTTATATAACTTTATAAATATTTACATTATCTTGGGTATTAACACAGACTGTCAATTTAAATACTTTAATTATGTAATTAGAGGATCTGTGGCACCAGATTCCAGGTGTTATGGATGATATAATCATTGTTTTATATAGATACATAATCAAACAGTGAGTTCATGTAACATCATCCACTTCCCTAAGGGGCTCCAAACCAGGCCCTTGAAAGATGCTGTCGTGATTAATTTAAATATTTTAATTACAAAATTGATATTTAGATGGTCCATAATAATTGCTTCCCACATCATGGAATCCAGTGATCATGGATTATCTAATGTCCTATTTTAATAATCAAATAACAACATATTCAGATGATAAAATGGTATGCCATACTCGACACAATGACTCTCACCGACTCTAACATGATTGTGGGAAACGGGCAGGATCATCCCTTATTAATCGGAGAGCAGAGTCATGAAATGTTTAAATGCTGAAATGTCTTTGTGTATGCATGGTTTTTAGAAGATCCTGCATATTTCATGTTGGACGGCTGCCTCAAAAGAGATGGGCTGCAATCCAAAAATCCCTAAGTCTACTTTAACAAATGAGTTATCACTATCCTGAAGGAAATTAACAATGACAAATTCACCTTTTGATGAATAATTGTAAGTCTTATTATCTTTGTTTTCATAGTATTAATTCTTAGGAGAGAGAGAATTCATAAACTGAAGAAATTGAATGTTCTCTGATGATTAGGTAATCCAGAATTTGGTGACGAGTAAAAGCTGTAGGCAAACTTCCAGAGATTTGGCTATGACTTGCTTAGGGAAATCAAATGCTGTCATTGAAAGTCTAAGGAGATAGTTATCTTGGAAGACTGTAATGTCCCATGATAACACTCTCTCGAAGCTGATCTCTGGTACTTGGCCCATGATAACAGAATACAGAATGCATGCAGGGTTGCCAGGCAACATTTAAGAACCAACATTCTGTCACATTCTAGTGCCCCTCCCACATGCTAAAAGGAGCATACCTAAAGATGAACTAAACTTACAGCCTCACTGATTTTCTCACAAAAACAAAGCAGGGCTCTTTCTTTTGGGTTCTATATATTTACCTGTTTCTCAAGTTTCAACATGCCTGTAGTGACATAAGCATGAAAACAAAAGCATCATAATACCATTCAAGTACAATAATGAGTATTTTAACCTTTTTTTTCTATGCTTTAATTTTCTAATTCCTAGAATGGATACAATACAAATAATCAACTCTACCATAAACCTTTTCTCATTTTTGAAAATAAAATAATACCTCTTCATCTTCTGCTCTTTAGAGGAGCTAGATCACATGTTTTCTCGGCATTGTTTAGATTTTAATTGGTCCAGAACAGCCAGGGCCAGGGCCAGGGCCAGGGCCAGGGCCAGGGCCAGGGCCAGGGCCAGGGCCAGGGCCAGGGCCAGGGCCAGGGCCAGTTCTAAAATTAAATTGATAATAAATTAGTAGGCAATTTTTATTAACACTGACGAAATGGCACCAAAGACGTAAATATATCACTGATGTAAATTTTTCTTTATATATCTAAATGATGAAGTAATGAGATGATGTTACATCAATCCCAAAATCTGTCTCCAAAAGGGACTTATGGTCCATAAAATTACCTGTATTTTAAATTCATTAATTAAGTGATGAATTATCATTTAATATCCTAGTTTAACAGTCAAGGACGTAAGTGTGGTATTCGATGATGTGAGTGTCTGGCAAGATGGATTTCCCTAAGGAGGCTCACAACTCCAGTGATCACTGAATACATAATGACAGATTTTCATAATTAAATGAATAAACTTTAAACCAGTGAATGGTGATTTATGCCTGAAGCCTAAATGATTGCTCAATACTGAAGGGTCATTGTATTCTTAATCATAGTTATAAAAAAATGAATGAATAAAGAGATAGTTTCTCATAATTCACCCCTAGAGAGATAACAAAATGATATCAACATTGATTTAAATAATGAAAGGAAGAAAGAAAGAAAGGAAGAAAGAAAGAAAGAAATAATTCACAAGATACAATTTAACACCAACAAGGTGGATCCAGAATCCACTCTACCTGCAGGAGAATAAGACATATTTGTATAATGAAATAATCAGATAGTTAGATCGTCTGTCATATGTGAGTCACACAAGGTAGCGCCATACTTCAGTTATCATAGATTATATCATGAAAGAATTTAATAATTACATCTTTAAATATGTAAGTCGTTGAACTTTTTTTGTATCTTCAATTCCTGGGCAGACTTGATAGATATGGAAATGTATGCTGTCATCAAGGATTTTTAAAATGCCATAAGTTAATCGTCAGATAATCATATTGTCTTGCATGATGAATTCTGTTGGTCTTACATCATCACCAGCAGCTGAATCTCTGTTGTGGTGCTGCAGGTTCTGAGATAATGGGCCCATTCCTGGCTTAGAAGTAGTAACCAAGATGTTGCTATCAGCTGAAAAGAAGGCTGCAGCAGGGGCATAACCAGCATATCTGAGGGAGAGATGTTCTTCCGTGTTCTGGGTCGTCATCCTTTTGACAGGTCTCAGAGATGGTGCCGACCTCCTAGTGCCACTACTTCTTCTCATGGTAGAACACACCCGAAGTGAAGATCTGGAGGAACAAGAGGTAGTCCACACCCAGACCACCATGACGGCCTTGGTGTAGTCCTTGTACTTCTCGAATGGCCCCGAGCAATCTTCTGGACTCAATCATCCAGCATCCTTTTTACTCTGGGAGATGCATAGATCATTCAGAAAATGCTCTGCCCATGTCTACATCTTTCCTAACCTTGTCCCTGACAGATATTTGCACACTAATCGTAATCGGTGATGGCGTTGTCTATCGCGTACATAATTTAAAGAATTAAATAAGTCAGTAATAGCTAACTGTCACAAAAAATAGGTGATGTAGCATTTTACTGGCAGGTAAGCAAGGCCAGACACCAGTCATGAAGGATGTCATCATCCTCAACTGAGTCAATGTATCATAAAATGTGATGATATTGCACTTTATGTCCACAAGAGGAAGCTTTACAGGGCTCTTCATGGAATGGAGGATGTTTGGTTTATATAACTTTATAAATATTTACATTATCTTGGGTATTAACACAGACTGTCAATTTAAATACTTTAATTATGTAATTAGAGGATCTGTGGCACCAGATTCCAGGTGTTATGGATGATATAATCATTGTTTTATATAGATACATAATCAAACAGTGAGTTCATGTAACATCATCCACTTCCCTAAGGGGCTCCAAACCAGGCCCTTGAAAGATGGTGTCGTGATTAATTTAAATATTTTAATTACAAAATTGATATTTAGATGGTCCATAATAATTGCTTCCCACATCATGGAATCCAGTGATCATGGATTATCTAATGTCCTATTTTAATAATCAAATAACAACATATTCAGATGATAAAATGGTATGCCATACTCGATACAATGACTCTCACCGACTCTAACATGATTGTGGGAAACGGGCAGGATCATCCCTTATTAATCGGAGAGCAGAGTCATGAAATGTTTAAATGCTGAAATGTCTTTGTGTATGCATGGTTTTTAGAAGATCCTGCATATTTCATGTTGGACGGCTGCCTCAAAAGAGATGGGCTGCAATCCAAAAATCCCTAAGTCTACTTTAACAAATGAGTTATCACTATCCTGAAGGAAATTAACAATGACAAATTCACCTTTTGATGAATAATTGTAAGTCTTATTATCTTTGTTTTCATAGTATTAATTCTTAGGAGAGAGAGAATTCATAAACTGAAGAAATTGAATGTTCTCTGATGATTAGGTAATCCAGAATTTGGTGACGAGTAAAAGCTGTAGGCAAACTTCCAGAGATTTGGCTATGACTTGCTTAGGGAAATCAAATGCTGTCATTGAAAGTCTAAGGAGATAGTTATCTTGGGAGACTGTAATGTCCCATGATAACACTCTCTCGAAGCTGATCTCTGGTACTTGGCCCATGATAACAGAATACAGAATGCATGCAGGGTTGCCAGGCAACATTTAAGAACCAACATTCTGTCACATTCTAGTGCCCCTCCCACATGCTAAAAGGAGCATACCTAAAGATGAACTAAACTTACAGCCTCACTGATTTTCTCACAAAAACAAAGCAGGGCTCTTTCTTTTGGGTTCTACATATTTACCTGTCTCTCAAATTTCTACATGCCTATAGTGACAAAAGCATGAAAAGGAAAGCATCATAATTCTGTTCAAGTACAATAATGAGTATTTTAAACTTTTTTTTTCTATGCTTCAATTTTCTAATTCCTAGAATGGATACAATAGAAATAATCAACTTTACCATAAACCTTTTCTCATTTTTGAAAATAAAATAATACCTCTTCATCTTCTGCTCTTTAGAGGAGCTAGATCACATGTTTACTCGGCATTGTTTAGATTTTAATTGGTCCAGAACAGCCAGGGCCAGGGCCAGGGCCAGGGCCAGGGCCAGGGCCAGGGCCAGGGCCAGGGCCAGGGCCAGGGCCAGGGCAGGGCCAGGGCCAGGGCCAGGACCAGGGCCAGGGCCAGGGCAAAGTTTAAATTAAATTGATAATAAATTAAATTGATAATAATAAGTAGGCAATTGATATTAACACTGACGAAATGGTACCAAAGTTCTAACAATATTGCTGAAGTAAAGATCTCTTTATATATCCAAATGATGAAGTAATGAGATGATGTTACATTAACTCCCACAATCTGACTCCAAATTGGACTTATGATCCATAAAATTGCCTGTATATTAAATTCATTAATTAATTAATGAATTATCATTTAATATCCTAGGTTAACAGTCAAGGACGTAAGTGTAGTATTCGATGATATGAGTGTCTCGCATGATGGACTTCCCTAAGGAGTCTCAAAACTCCAGTGATCACTGAATACATAATGACAGATTTTCATAATTAAATGAATAAACTTTAAACCACTAAATGGGGTTTTATGCATGAAGCCTAAATGATTGCTCAATACTGAAGGGTCATTGTATTCTTAATCATAGATATGAAAAAAATTAATAAATGAAGAGATAGTTTCTCAAAATTAACCCCTAGAGAGATAAGAAAATGATATCAACATTGATTTAAATAATGAAAGGAAGAAAGAAAGAACGAAAGAAAGAAAGAAATAATTCACAAGATACAATTTAACACCAACAAGGTGGATCCAGACTCCACTCTTCCTGGAGTAGAAAAAGACAGATTTGTATAATGAAATAATCAGATAGTTAGATCGTCTGTCATATGTGAGTCACACAAGGTGGCGCCAAACTTCAGGGATCACAGATTGTATAATGAAAGAATTTAATAATTACATCTTTATATATGTAAATCTTTGAATTTTTTTGTATCTTCAAATCCTGGACAGACTTGACAGATATGGAAATGTATGCTGTCATCAAGGATTTTTATAATGCCATAAGTTAATCATCAGATAATCATACTGTCTTGCATGATGAATTCTGTTGGCCGTACTTCATCACCAACAGCTGAATCTCTGTTTTGGTGCTGCAGGATCTGAGATAGTGGGCCCATTCCTGGCTTAGAAGTAGTAACCAAGATGTTGCTATCAGCTGAAAAGAAGTCTGCAGCAGGGGCTTAACCAGCATATCTGAGAGAGAGATGTTCTTCCGTGTTCTGGGTCGTAATCCTTTTGCCAGGTTTCAGAGATGGTGCCGACCTCCTCTGTGGCACCAGATTCCAGGTGTTATGGATGACATAATCATTTTTTTATATAGAAACATAATCAAACAATGAGATTTGGCTATGACTTTCTTAGGCTAATCAAATGTTGTCTTTGAAAGTTTAAGGAGATAGTTATCTTGGGAGACTGTAATGTCCCATGATAACACTTTCTCGAAGCTGATCTCTGGTACTTGGCCCATGGTAAAAGAATACAGAATGCAAGCAGTGTTGCCAGGCAACATTTATGAACCAACATTCTGTTTCATTCTAGTGCCCCTCCCACATGCTAAAAGTAGCATATCTATTGATGAAGTAACCTTACAGCCTCACTGAGTTTCTCACAAAAACAAAGCAGGGCTCTTTCTATTGGGTTCTACATATTTAGCCGTCTCTCAATCTACAACATGCCTATAGTGACATAAGCATGAAAACGAAAGCATCATAATGCCATTCAAGTACAATTATGAGTATTTTAAACCTTATTTCTATGCTTCAATTTTCTAATTCCTAGAATGGATACAATAAAATTATTCACCTCTACCATAAACCTTTTCTCTTTTTTGAAAATAATATAATCCCTCTTCTTTCTCTGCCCTTTAGAGGAGCTTGATCCCATGGTTTCTCGTCATTGTTTAGATTAGCATTGGTCCAGAACGCCTGGGGCAGCGGCCGGGGCCGGGGCCGGGGCCGGGAAATCAAAATCATGCAAACAATTTATTGAAGATTTTAGCCATCATACTTTACTTTAATTTCAATAATCATGTTTTTTTTTTTGTTGTTGTTGTTGAGCACAGTTATTACTAAGGTCACTACACCCAAGATAATTGACAAACAGGTCAGCCCTTCTGATATAATCTGCAACCCAAGAGAGAGAAAGAGAGAGAGGGAGAAAGACACAGAGACAGACAGATCTGACAGAGAGAGAAAGAAAGACAGCATGAGGAGGGAGAAAGGGGGAGAAAAGAGATAATGGGAGCAAGAGAGACATCAACCCAAGCTTCTCCACCTTCTGGTTTCACACTCAGTACCAAAGGCACCTCATATAAGACTGGGAAGAAACCTCCCCTATGACTGGTGGCTATGCTTGAAGTTCGGATTGGAAGACAATGGACTTTGAGGCAGAAAACCTGCATTTGACGGGCACCATCTTCTGTTACTGGAGTTTAGTACCAGAGCCGGTTTTCTGGCTACACTAACAACCAGGCTCAGTCATTCATTATAAGTGAGCCAAGCGAATTAACTAAGTTCTGTTGACAAGCCAAACTACAATGCCAGCACTCTGGATTCAAGGTGGACAGATAGATATCTCTCATGTCCTACGACAGACTAATCCATAATGTGAGTTCTATTTAAGACAGGATGTCACAGTAATACTATTCTTAAAAAGAAGAGAAAAAATACAAAAGTAAAATTAATGAAAAAATTAATGAAAATTTAAAGCATATATATTCAATTTGAACACTTATGAAAACAAAAAAACAGTAAGTAATCTATATCAAAGGTCATAATAGGCTTAGAATGCAAATAAATGCAAAACAAAATAAGAAAGCTAAATATGGAATTTTTCCCATCTCTAAAGCACTCCCATATACTTGGTTCCTGTTTCTGCTATAAGGTGGTCATATAAGAAGTCAATGTTTCTTTCATAGAGACATTTTCATTTGAAAGACTCAAGACTTTTTCTACAATGTGACTCCCTGCAAAATGAGAATTTTATGAGTCTATAGTTGCCGTGGTGGAAGGCCAAAAGAGGACCCCACAATGTTGACTTATGATCTTCACACATATGTCATTGTCTAAAAACTGGTAATTTATTAACAGACACACACATACAACAGGATTTGTTCTGTTACTCTTCTGGTAAAAATGTCTTTGCCATGGTATTTTATAGCATCTTTGCATAATCTATTTTGAAGGCAGTACTTCAAGTTGAAGCACCCATGGGCAAATAGTGAGGACATGAAGAAGCATGGAATTTGAAGGAATAATTACTTATATTCTTATCCACAGCACAATAAGCTATGTTGTGGAATAATGGCATATGCCATGGGGTTTCTCATGCTGCCTGAGTGAGTTCCAGCATTTTTAAGTAGTAGATCAAACTCAATTCTCCCGCATGTGTGGAACAAAGTGTTGTGGACTGGAGTTTGTAGGACTGTAATCAGAAACAGCAGCTCAGTCCCATGTCCATTCCTCATTCAGTGAGTGTGGACTAGTGGAAGACAAGCTATCATTGATGAAAGTAAGACAGAGACATAATATGATATCAGGCAGGCAGATTCAGTCAATACTGAAAGCTCCATTTTATTCATAAACCAAACTTAAGTAGTCAAACAAAGGTGCGGTAATGGAAGGGGACATATATTACTATGTATAAAGGGAAAACAGAAATTGCTTCCACTAATGCTAAAGGCACTCCATAATTGTATATACTATGTGCCTTTAGGCACCCCATTGCTGCACTTCCTCCCTTACTTCTGGGTGGTTAACCTGTCTACTCCCAAATCATTGCTATTTAGATAGGAGACATTCATCATCAAGGCACAGGTGTCCTGTAGCAGGAAAGGTAATGTCTTAAGAACAATAGGAGTTATTGGAGCACTTTGAACTCATGACAAGTTGGAATGGATTCCCATTTATGATTTGAGAAACTTCAGAGTGGCAGAATATATTCCAGGGCTGCCAAAGCCATAAAGAAGCCTTGTATGCAAACAGATGATTTTTAACTGCTTGGTGGCAGTGCAAATGTTTACCAAGGACACAGGAGGCTGCCTGATTTTGCTTAGGTTGAGGCCAGCCAAATCCAAGAATGAGTTTAAGTCCTGCACAGATAAACCCTGTTTTGAAAACAAAAGACAAACAAAACAAAGTCACATAAAGGAAAAATGAGATCAACCTTCTGGTGGTAGCCTACATGTATAATTGGTATTGAAGGAGGAAGCTTTCCCTCTTTGGCTACTTACCCTAGCTCTGCGTACCAGATTCCTTCCTTTACTACCATTAGAGACTATTTCTTTGGAATTTTGATGTATAATGACCAGCTGACACATCCATCCTGATAAACTAAAAAACTCCTGTACTCTTCAGATTCCCATTGGTAGGCAACCATTGTTGGACTAAATATATCATAGCTTGTGAGACATCGTAATGAATCCACTTTCTACATATATGTAGAGATTCATCCTACATTCCTTTTCATGCAGAGAACCTTGATTACTGCAGTTGGTTTTTGTTTTGTTTCATTTTTTATATGCTTACTGAAGATGTATTTCTCAGTAAATATTCAATTTTCCATGAAGACTACTTTTCTCATTATGATGCCTTTGCCAAGTGTTTGCTCTGAATTTCAGGGATAAAATTCTACATTCATGGAGCCATCATCCAGCATTCTGCCACGAGAAAGATCATTTATATTTTTTTGAGATGTGGCCCCTGCTTTTCTTTCCTTATTATCTGACGTTCCTGTGACAAACAGGTAAAAAGCAAATTTAGTTCAACTAAACTCAGTGTTTAACCAAATAACAAATAACACATTTTGCATTCCTAAATCTCTTTGTGGTAGTTAACGAATATTTGGAGCTCCCTTCCAACTTTTTCACCAAGAATCACTCAATTCATTTAAGTAAGTATATTTAGCTAGCAACACTGCGTCTAGGAGGAAGAAAGGTAAAGGCCTGTGTACTAAAGAATGATAGCACAGGTCAGCTATAGGACAATTGCTATAGAAATGCACCTCACTGCTGATGTAGAAAAGTCTTAGTGCTAGAAGGCAATCAGTAACCATTGCAATTTGTCCTTAAGCACTCTGCCACCACCTGGGAGGTGCTTTTATCACTCAGGCCTTAATAGCTAAACAGGCCCCTTTGTGACCTGCCTGTCAAAAGAAGTGCAGGGCCCTTCTGTTCTGGATTTGAAGAGAAACTGCAGCCAGTGGTTTTGAGTGATGTGCTTTGAGGAAGGGCAAACTGGAAAACCATAGCATGGTGAGTGAGCGGCTGCCATCCTCAGATCGGTAGTGGGAGATAGTGAGGTGATGGATCCAGTGTGGTGGATATTCCCTGGATCTGGGTGGGAAGCTACAAGGAGACAACCTGTCCCCTGAGTTCTCATGTAGTCCTCGAAATTCCCAGAAGCTAGAGGCAGTCCACCAAATAAGTATTCTGTGGGCTGTATCTGCTTTGAGTACTGTGAGCAGGGAGGTGTCTATGGAAACATTTTTTAAGTCAACTTCTACATACTTCAAGTGCACCCACTGAAAGCAAGCCAACAAACTTCCAGAGGCCTTTTAGTTAAGTACCTTTTATAAATTCAGCCATTTGCATTTTAATTTTATGTGTAAAATCCATGTATTGTTAATTTTCTGCAGGTTGTAAAAGACATCTCATGTAAGGGTAGCACTTCACTATTGAGCAGTGATCTACAAGAGTAGAATTAGTAACACAAATGATATGAGATATATCTCATAAAGTAGAATTTAAATGAGGTAGTACTGCCTCTAAAACACATAAAGATAAGTGTATGCTGACCAGTCCTGTTAGAATTTTGAATCCTAAATACACATTTGTTGTCCATGATTTTCCAGACATTTGACTGCAAACAATTACACAGAAGCTACTCCTGTTTTGCAACAGCATCTAGTCCCTTACCCTTATCATAGACCTGCCCCATAACATGCTGCTCAGAGAGATATTACAGTGTCATAAGCAACCTTAAATTGTATTATATCATATAGTTGCAGTTTTCTTCTCCAGAAAAGCATAGTTCTACCACTGTGGCAATAGGACACCAGATTTTAAAAAGTAAACCCATGATGTATGAGTGGCCTGATAAAGCAAAGCTTTTACTTAGGTCCTCATGCAGGGATGAGAAACATTCTTAGAAGAGATAGTAACAACCACAGGCCTAGGCCTTGAAAGATTTTCCTAAGGGCCTGGTATATTGACTATAAAACACAGAACGTCGTCAAAAACCAGGTATTTGCATGGGAGAGCTGGTAATTGTATGAAACAAAGCCTTTGTGGACAGGTTACTTCTGATATGTAGATATAAACTCCATAGAGCTATGGTTCTCAGTCCCAAAGCCACTGTGGGCTTAGTCAGCAATGATCAAGAGATATCCTGTATTCCCTAGCACTGCATTGTTTTAGTGGTGTTCTCCTGAGTTTGTCCCATTGAATGGGCTTCTACTAACTTCAAATAAGTATCCCCTTTCCTTCCATTTGGTCTGTGGAAATAGTATACAAGAGTCTATTCTCCTTAAGAAATTTTTATGGGACACATCTCCCTATACCAGCTTTTAAAAAAATCTTTTCTACCTTCTACATTTCCTATCTATCGCATTCCCCATCACCTTCACCTCAGGATCCTATATGTGGAACAGGTACTTCAGTTACAGGTATCTGTTGGCCTTTAGGAACAGTACTGGGAACACATTTGCTGTGTAATCCTCCCATCTCCCTAAGTAGCTAGACATGCTGTCTCCAGTCTCTACTGAAATTGATCACTGTGAACAATGCAGCTTGAACCAAAAGCCATTTAAGAAGGGTAGCACATATGAAAAGCAAACTATGTCTAGGCTGGCTTCTCTCTGAGTATTTTCCAGAGATAGATACATATTATGTTAGAAATATTTGTCTTTATGGATCATCTCTGTGGAAGAGGTGATTTTTCCATGGGAAGGCATATTAATGCTACAACAGATGCATTTTCATCCTGTTAGAAGAATGTTTATGAGACAATCCCTTATGTTGATGCAAGTGGCATTGGTTGCAGTCTGTTGCTCTCCAAACAATGGCCTTGCTGTCTTCTGTACTATACCTTCAAATTTCTTAAATTACTGTAACACCTAAGAGATTTAAATTTTCCATTAGAGTCAGGTGGCCAACTATCCAGTGCAGTCACAGGAAAAGCATTTGCAAGTGGAGTATTGCTTCTGCCTTCAGTGCAGAATAAGGAAAATTCTTTACACTGCAGGAGGATTCAGGGTAAGCAACCAGGTGCTGAATTCACCACTATGAAAAAAGTACATGACTGTGTTAAGGGGAGTGGTTTTGTTATTTCCCAGCATGTTTTAATCTGTCAAGTGTTTGAAAACAGACCAGAGTATGTAGGTGTACAGTTTGTGAAGGATGAAAAGAAAGGCAGGGTTTCTCAGTGGCTAGCGTTGCCACTTTTGTGGGTGGAGCTTCTTTCAGTGTCCATCAGTTGTCTTGGTGGAAATGGGTGGTGCTAGCAGCTGGCCTGTCTATCTGTTAAAAAAAGCTTTTTAATGAGACATTTTAAATGACATATTCTCTAGGTCTCTGAGCATTTGAGGGCTGTATGACTGTTTAGCATACCTTAGTATACAAAATACCCCTGTAAATAATCTGATTTGAAAACAGGATCCAAGCTGAGAGGCTGTGGAGGGATATTTTACTCAGAGCCCTGCAGCCTGACAGTAACTGGTTTTTACTTAGTAGGGTACACTTATGACCACAGAGGACATAGAGGCAGAGAAAAACTCCCTCTGATAATAGATGCTTAACGTTAATAAACAGCTCACAGGAAAGACTGGGTGGCATAAATATTTTGTTAGCTTGAAATATACATTTATAACCTTAAATGTTTACCACCATTTAAAGGCTCATAGCAATTTAGAAATATTTGACACTTAGTAAAATAGAATTTAAGTTGTATGAAGTTAGCATACATTTACATAAAGTTAAAGTTAAATGTACAGATATATTAAACAGGACTGTGTAAAATTGAGAAGGACTAGAATGTGAACCTATGTATGACATAGTGAAAAAAGAAATTAGAGACAAAGAGTAAAGAATAAAGGAAATAAAAGAATAAAAGCAAATGTAAATGAATTACAGGCTCTGTTGGCGGCAGAAGCTGGCTATACTCCCTGTGCCTAGGTGGCTGGTGTAGCAGAGCAAAGAACCATGGGGGGTGAGGTTAGGCCACGTTGTCAAAATGGCAGCTGCCAAAAACATATCCCCAACAGCTGGCAGAAAACATAAAGTTTTGAGATTCAATTTTGTCTTGAGTAGATGCTGCCTCAGCCCAGCCTACTGCCCTGAGAGAAGCTATAGCTTCTCTCAGTTTTAGTGTGGCGGGAAGAAAACAGAACCAAGTTGAGGGTAAGATATTGTTTAGCAGAGAGATAGAAAAAACTCCTTCCATCTACCTGTTCACTGGCAGTAATTTGAAAGATCCTGAAAAATATCTGGATCTAGAGAGCCGTTATGTGGCCAATTTGAATGTCCTAGGGGATATCTCGGCCACTTTTCAGTACTAAGGTAAAGAAGTCTGGGTGCCTTAACAAGTGGCATTAAGTGAAAAGGTTTTAAATTTTCTATCAGGCATCCTAGTGGAGTGGTGGGAGATATTTCCTGAGTCGGATTATTCCCCATGTGTAGAGAGGAAAGTGACCATGCAGTCTTGGAACTCTTCAGCCCAAGAGTGTGGCCACATGATAAGCGAGTATGGCAGAGGGTTATTCGAAGATCGTCAGCCTGAAAATATTGCCAGGGTCAACAGAGGCCGGTAGGACTCAGCAGTCCCAGAGCAGAGCAGATATCCCGCCCCAGGCATTATGTCTTCCACCCATGAGGAATACACCAGACCTTAAGGAAATGGGTTAAAATTTAAAAGGGTACCTTACCTAATTGAAGCCTTGTGGGGTGGTATTTCCAGGAGGCAGACTACTGGTATCGGAAAAAGGATCCCGAGTGTCTCTGGCAGGCCGACCACCAGCAAAGAGCTGCCAGTGACTCTCAAGAAGAACCTGCCTGGGTTTTGGCACCAATTTTTTTTTTGCTGTGCAGCTAATACCTAAGAAACACAAACATGAGACTCGGCGCCCATGTGTAGTTTGTTGAGAGAAGGGAGAAAAAGAGGGGGTAGCTGGTGGCTAACTGAAAGCATGAGAGAGAGGGGGTTTGGGGCACTTGCTTTAAAAGGGGAGGCTTGCACATGTTTAACTGAGTCCTCTGCCAGCCAGGTAAAGCTTGAGCCATCAGGTAAAGCTGATGTAGTGATGACATGGCCATGAGGGTCCCGCCCATCATGGTGGGGGGGGCTCAAATGGCTGCTAGTTCCTAACAATCAGATTACTAAGTGGAGTCACTATTTAGCTACCCATGTAGTTAAGTGTAAGCCACTAGTTAGCAAAAACTAACCCACTAGTTAGCCACACATATTAGCTCACTAGTACTCACACACACCATGCCACTTGTTAGCCACATACTTAACTCTCTATTTAGCCACACACATGAAGTCACTAGTTAGACAAACACCTAAATCCCCATACCTATGCCACTAGTTAGCCACAAAATCTAAGCCACATGTCCATCACACAAATAAAGCAGTACTTAGCCACACACACTAAGACAGTAGTTAATCACACACCTAAGTTACTATTTAGCTACATGCCTAAGCAGTAATTAACCACATTGACTAATTCACTAGTTAGCCACAAAGCTAGGTTACTATTTAGCCACAGTCACTATGTCTCTAGTTAGTTACACACAATATATCACTACTTACCCACCCATACTAAGTCACTATTCAGCCACCCATCTAATTTACTAGCTAGTCACAAACATCAAGAAAATATTCAGCCACACACACACTGAGATAGTAGTTAGCCATTTACCTATGTATTTCTATGTATTTAGTCAACTACACACCTAAGTCACTAGTTAGCTACCAACACTAGTTCACTAGTTATCCACACACATTAAATCAGTAGTTAGAGACACACACTATGTCACTAGTTAGACACATACTAAGTTTGTCTAAAAGAAAAACTGCTCACACTAAGGTGGTCCCAGGACATGGGAATCAGGCCTTTAATCCCAGAAGAAGGGATTTGGAGATAGGAGTGACATGGCTGGACAGAGAGAGGAAGATAAGGTAGAAGAGCGAGAAGAGCATGCAGTGAGATGGTTTTGTTTGAGAAGTTAGTCTGAGGGATCGAAGCGATAGCTGTCAATCTGAGGAGGCAGTGTGAGGACAGGAACACATCGCTTGTCTGAGAATAGTTAGAGATAACAATACTAGTAGCCAGATGCTCTGTATCTACAATCCTTCAGTTTTCACCTTCCCCTCCCTGTTAGATTACTGTGAGTTTTTATTATTAAGATCTATTAGAACTTGTGCTGGAAGTGATGTTCTCTCTGTGGAGGTGTGATATTTCAAAGTCAATAGAGGTAAAAAATTTAAATTATTAAAGTATGTTAACTTTGTTTTTTGAAAATTACATTGGTATCTTTTTAATGTTTTTAATTTGTAAAAATTTTTTATTATACTTATCAAACCAGTTCCCTCCAACTTACTCCCACCCTCCTTCTTCCCCTTGCAACTTCCCGGGCCCCCAGCCACTCTCGCCTCCCATCCAACCAACACTATACACGTAGGTGGATGCCTTCCAGGAGGGGTCATCTAAATCCTTCAAGTCATTTTAAGTAGACACTAAAATGTCTCTCCTGTCTCAAGGTTAATGGAGTATCCCTCCATGGGGATTTTCCCCCAACGTCCTTTTTGCAACAGGGATACTTCCTGGTCCCACTCTCTGAAGACCCTTAGGCTGCACAGGACTTTTAGCTGAGACCCATGTTCAGGGGTCTGTGTCAGTCCCATGTTGGATTCCCAGCTATAAGTCTGGGGCCCCATTAGCTCCTACTTGTTCAAACCAGCTGTGTCTTTGGGTTTCTGCAATGTGGTCTCGTCCTCCCCCTCTGCATAAGGATTCCAGTTCGGCTCAGTGTTTAGTTGTGCATGTATGCTTCTGTTTCCATCAGCTACAGATGAGGTCTCCATGATGGTGGATAAGTTAGTCATTGATCTCATTGCCAGGAAGGGAATTTATGTTAACCTTTACACTGTTTCTCAAATTGTTAGTTGGAGTCATTCTTGTAGGGCTCGGTACATTTCTCTAGGTTCTATTTCCTCTTTTAAGCTATAATGGCTCCCTCTTTTATAGTCTCTTTCTCTTTTTTCTCTCCTCTGTTCTCTTCTCTTCTCTTCTCTTCTCTTCTCTTCTCTTCTTAAGTCTATTCCTCCCCTGACCAAATGTTCCTAGACCCACAATCTTTCCTCTCCTCCCATTTTCCTTGTGCTAGTTCCCTCTCCACTCACTACCCACCAAATACCCACCCATATGCTCTGAGGACCTTGTCCCTTCCTGCTTTTGTGAGTGTCCTTATGTAAAACTGTTAGAATCCTCCTTCTATCCTAGTTTCTCTGGCAGTTTCATTTGTAGGCTGGTGAGCCTTTGCAATATGTCTAAAATCCACATATTAGTGAATACATACCATGTTTCTCTTTCTGTGATTGGGATACCTCGTTCAGGATGGTTTCTTCAAGTTCCATCCACTTGTCTGTGAGTTTCAAGATTCCATTGTTTCTGCCCACCCCCACAGAGTAGTATTCCATTTTGTAAATGGGGCAAATCTTCTTTATTTATACTTCAGTTGAGGAGCATCTAAGTTGATTCAAGGTTCTTGCTATTATAAATAATATTGCTATGAACATATGTGAGTACAAGTCTTGATTGCATGGATTGGGATCATTTGGGTATGTACTTAAGTGGGAGATTACTGGGTCTCATGATAGACTGATTCCCATTGTCCTGAGAAACTGCCATGCTAGTCTCCAAAATGGATGTACAAGTTTCAGTTCCACATGAAGTGGAGGAGTGTACCCATTTCTGCACATCCTCTCAAGCATAAGTTGGCATTGTTGTTTCTAATTTTCGCAATTCTGACAGGAGTAAGATGGTATCTCAAAGTTGTTTTAGTTGGCATTTCCTTGACAGCTAAGGATGTTGAATACTTTCTTAAGGGTCTTAAATCATTTTTTATTTCCTCTATGGAGATTTATCTATTCAGTTCTGTAGCCCATTTTAATAGAGTTATTTGGTGTTTGTTGACTAGTTTCTTGAGTTCTTTGTATATTTTGGAGATCAGCCTTTGTTGGATATAGGATTGGTGAAAATCCCAGTTTGTGGGCTGCAGTTTGGTCCATCATCCAGTTGTACTAGCAAGCACCATTTTGATGGGAGATGTCATTCTGAAAATACGTTTCTCATACTGGTTAATGAATAAAGCACTGTTGGACAATAGGAAAGCTAGATAGGTGGGACTAGGAGATAAGGAGGAAAGAGGAAGGAGGAAGGAGGAAGCAAGATGGAGAGACTGGGGTGAAAAGATGCCTGCCCTCTTCCCCGGTAATAAGAGACCACGTGAAAATACATAGATCAACAGAAATGGGCTAATACTTAAGACATAGCTAGTTGATAAGAAACTAGTACCTGGCCAACAGCGTTATATCAAATACAGAGTCTCTGTATATTAATTGGTGCTGGAACAGCTGTGGGACAAGACCAGCAGTGGGCAGAAAACCTTACTCCGCATTTTTTGAAGATGCTTTCCTCATCCCATTGTATACTTTTAGCTGTTTTGTTAGTATATGTGCGGGTTAATATCAGGATTTTCTATTTGATTTCATTGAGGTACTTGTCTATTTTTGTGCTAATACCAGGCTGTTTTCAGGACTATAGCTCTGTAGTAGATCTTAAAGTCAGGGATAATGATCCCACATGAAGTTCCTTTATTATACAGGTTGTTTTGGCTATTCGGGTTCTTTTGGTTTTCAATATGAAGTAGATTATTATCCTTTCAAGGTCAGTGAAAGATTGTGTTGGGATTTTAATGGCGATTACATTAAATATGTAGATCGCTGTTGGTAAGATTGCCATTTTTCTTTGTGTTTTCTACCTATCCATGAGATTGGGACATCTTTACATTTTCTGCTATTTTCTTTAAAGACAAAAATTCTTATTATATAGGTCTTTCACTTCTTTGGTAAGTGTTACCCCAAGATACTTTATGTAGTTTGTGGCTATTGTGAAGGGTGATGTTTCTCTGATTTCTTTAAAAACCCCTTTGTTTACTGAATATGTAATGGCTACAGACTTTTTTTTATTTAATCCTGTATCTTCATACTTTACTGAACGTATTTTTCAGCTGTAGGAGAACACTGGTGGAAATTTTTGGTTGCTTATGTAAACTATCATATCATCTGAAAATGGAGAAAGTTTGAGTTCTTCCTTACCAGTTTGTATCTCCTTGAACTCCTTTTCTTTTCTTATTTCTTTAGCTAGCCATTCAATTACAATAATGAAGAGATATGGAGAGATAGGGCAGCCTAGTCTTTATCCTGATTTTAGAGGAATCACCTTAAGCTTCTCTACATTCAGCTTGATATTTGCTATGGGTTTACTATATATTGCTTTTATTATGTTTACATAAAATCCTGTTATCCTTATCTCCCCAAGACCTTTAACATGAAAGTATGTTGAATTTTGTCAAAAGGTTTTTCTGCATCTAGGGAGATGATCATGTGACTTTTCATTTTCAGTTTGTTTATATAGTGGTATATTTGATATATTTTCATATGTGAAACAATCCCTGCAAGCCAGAGATGAAGCCTATTTGATCATGGTAGATGATTTCTCTGACATATTCTTGGATTCAGTTTTCCCATATTTTCTTCAGTATTTTTGCATCAATGTGCATGAGGGATATTGGTCTGTAATTTTCTCTCTTATTTATGTCTTTGTGTGGATGGGTGTTGAGGTGATTGTAGCCTCATGAAAAGAGTTTGTTAATGAACCTTCTTTTCTATTGTGTGGAGCAATTTCAAGAGTATTAATGTAGCTCTTCCATGAATTTTTGGTAGAATTCTTCACTGAAGAAGACATCTGGCTCTGGGATTTTTATGTTGGAAGGCTTTTCATTATTACTCCTACTTTGTTAGTTGTTATAGGTTAATTTAAGTTGCTTGTCTATTCTTGATTTAATTCTGGTAAGTAATAATTATCCAGAAATTTGTCCATATCCTTTGAATTTTCAAATCTTGTGGATTATATATTTTCAAAATATGACCTTAAAATTGTCTGCATTTCCTCAGTGTCTATTGTAATGTACTACTTTTTGTTTCTGATTTTGTTAATTTCCATTTTCTCTCTATGCTTTTTGGTTAGTTTGAATAAAGGTTTCTCTACCTTGTTAATTTTCTCGAAAAACCAACTCTTTGTATCATTGATTTTTTTTTTATTTTTTTCCTGTTTTTTTTTATTTATTGGTTTTTATAGACCCCCATTTCGTTTTGGCTCTGCTGCCTGTCCCACATCTATATCTTGTGGAACAGTTTGGTCTTGAACTCACAGAGATAAGCTTCCATCTGCCTCCTGAGCATGAGCATTGAATTCATATACCACCACCACCAAGGATTTGGTACCTTTTTAAATGTCTTATTTAAACATATTACTGTTTTAATCTCTATTTTGCTGCACTCCTATGTGTCTTAGATTTTACTTATTTCATTCCTTTTCTCAAGTGATGCTGATTATTGATTTCTGTGTAGCGCAAAGTGTCTTCTAACTGTGGCTTGTCTTATGCTGTGTAATTGAGAATTGTTTTGAACTTTTAATCCTGCTTCTCCTGTACAGTGCTGGGAAGAAAATCCTACACTTCATTCCAGTTGGGCCATTGCCTGGTCAGGGAGAAGGAAAATAGACCAGAAAATGAGTGAACTCCCAAGATCTCTGATTATTGTGGGGTCTTATAAATGAAGAGGCATTTGTGCAATGATTGAGGTCATGTCCCACTTGGATACTGGTGGAGTCACAGTGCAGAAAGGGAGCGGCAGGATGGATGCTGAGATTTCCTCCTTCAACAGTAGTTGAGGTGAGCAATGTGGAATTAGTTAATCGTTCCTAGAAAATCCACCATTGCCTCGGAGGGAAGTTTTTGGAATCCACAGATGAGGGCTACCAAGACTTTGGATAGAGGAGAGACCTTATCATGTATAAAAATTGCTATAATTACAGTATTTAGCCAAAACCAGTCTGGGTGAACTCTTGGGGACTATGTAAGGACTATTATTTTTTTTTTTTTTTTGCTCATTTGGATGTATAGTGTGAGAGAAAATGTTTGAGTAATACTTGGTGTGCTCTAAATGAAACCCCTAGTCTCTGGAGCACATGGCCATGAAGCTATTTTCAGCTTTTCAAAATATTTTTTTTCAGATCATAACTACATCATATCCACATACACTTTTCTGCCCACAAGCCCTGCCATGATTACTCAGTGTTCTCTAATTCACAGCCTGCTTTCCTTAAACAGGTGTTTCACATTAAACACAGTGAATATTAGAAGGTGTCATACATTTGGCTGCAGTATTTCCCAGCTATGAGGTCAATGGTTACTGGCCAGTAACAATGAGTGTGTAACAAAATGTGCACACAAGGTACACTGTGATTTTAATAATGAGCAGCTTGTCTTCCAGGACAGTAGAAGAATGTATACTAAAACACAAACTTTCTGGAATAGGCCGCTATCTGCTAGGTGGGTAGTGCAGAGCTACAAGGACTATGCAATCTGAGTCATTGATTTCTGATTCCCTGGTAGTGGGCTGCAAAATTTTAGGTCCAACTGGGTGGTCCCAGCCAATGCTGGACTCTGAGAAGCCTTCCTTCCATGATTCTCTTTTCCTTATGCTCTATCGAGTTGTAAGGAAGAACACAGGTTACACTATTCTGAGTGTAGGGTTTTCAAAGCAGGTCTGCTCAGAATGTCATTTCTGCAAAATTTGTATGGACCAGGAGACAGACTGGGGTTCTTTTGGTCCATGTGGTGACCTGGGCAGTTACCCTTGTCCTCTGAGCCTTCCTCTCCATGTGTTTCTTGGTTTTGGGGAGACACTGCAGCCCTGGCATGGGTGGGTGTGTTGCTTATTATATAACTATCCAGTGTGCATATGCACGCAATGCTGTTGGTGTGCAATGGGGGCTGACGCTAGATAACTGAAGGTCTGATTTCTTGAAGTTCTGAATATTCCATTCCACTTTCAGGTTTGCCTTATAAATATTTTAGAAAGTAGTAAAAAATGGTGATGCGGATGTCTCTCAGCAATACAATATTATAATGTTTTTAACTCTCTGCTACCAAGAGTTACAATACTGTGTTAACTGACGTTTAATTCCAGTTTACAAAATGAGTCTCTATTCTGCAGAGATATCTCAGGTGTGTATGGTTTTGGGTAGGGAGTTAGGTCAGGATCTTCACCTTGGGCCATAAACCAGTTGGCAGGAAGTTGATTTTAAATTATTCTCCCATGTTTTTTGTGGAGTGAGCATCAGTGCGGCTAGGTTTACCTGAAACAATAAAGGGGTATAAAGGTCTACAGAGCCATAGCAGAAGGTCAGCTCCTTTTGCATGGAGAGCTCTAGAACAGGAACATCCTGTCTTTGGTATAGATATTCATAGCTACAGGGTCAAAAGTATCTAACGTTCACTTTATTTGATTTAATTGGTGTGTTGAAGTCTGTGTTTATTTAATCTCTGTACACATGGATTCATAGATATTTGGATAACATTGGTCAAGATCACACTTTTCTTGGCTAAGTTTCTTTTGTACTTTATGTTAATAGTTGACATTTTTTGACCTTTGCTCTTGGGTTATTCTCTCTATCTCTTTTAATCTTTTACACATATTATACATATTTTGATTGTTGTTGCTTTGTGGTAAGTATAAAAGTCATATTATGTTAATTTGTGTACTGTGTTTTCATAATTCCATTGAGCATTCTGAGTATTTCCAAAAAATTGTTACTGTGTCTTTGTAATCTCCATTTTGTTATTAATTGTTGTTCATTGTCATTGGATTGTATTCATTTCATGTTACAAACTTACCATGTATAGGATCTTAAATTCTGATACTTCATGTTCTGAAAACCACTATATAATTCTTTATTTATTTTGGTTTGGTTTTATTGTTAATCTGTGGAAGAGTTTTGGTTCATCAGATAAAACATGTTATGTATTTTGGCAAGAGACTCAGCACATCTTTTGGGGATGACCAGAGTTCAGATACGTACACTCAACTTCACATCATTATCTACATCCCATAACCTGTATACTTAAACAAACCATTTTCTCTCAAACTCATACATACATAATATAGCAATAAACTTGATAAAATGGTAAAGATTAGTACTATCAATATTATTAGCATAAATTCTAGTCTTGTACACTATAGTTTAGATTTGACACACTGCACTGGAAATTGTAAAGCTACTTCTAGTTGTTCTTAATAATCAAAACATGGATTCAGATATGCAATTAATGATGAAAGATCAGAGAAGGAGAGCAGTCAAGCCCTAGCTCTTATTTCTACTGAAGTACTCATACCAAAGGGGTGGACAATTCTGATACTAGGAGTCTTCCCTCAGAAAAAAATGAGCTTTTGTCTTCTTCCTCCTTATATTTCTTTCTCCTCCCATCCATATATACCTCCCAATTTCAGGGATAAAGGTATGAGCCACCACTTGTCTCTCTTTCTCTTTTAGACTGGATCAATGTGGTGTAGCCTGGGGTGGACATGAAATTACAGACATGCACGTGATTATTTCTCCCAAGTGCTAGGATTAAAGGAGTACTTCACCACGGCCTGTCCTCTATGGCTAACCACTGCATAGCTCCACATTCTATTCTTAAAGCAAGTTTGTTTTTTGTTTATATATGTTTATGGTTGAAGAAGAGAATAGTTTCAGTCTAAACTGTGTAATGGTCTTTGCAAGCTCTGCACATTGTGTGGAGAGAGAAAAAGAGTTTGAAATTCCCCTCTGCAGGAACAGAGCTGGGTAGTCCACTGATGACATGGGAAAGTGAAATTGAAATTAATGTCTGACTATGCAGTGTTGGCTTTTGCCTTTGGTTCCAACACTGAGGAAGTAGATGCACGTGGATCTCTCTGATTTAGAGGTCAGCCTGGTATACAGAGTAAGTTCCAGGACAGTGGGGCCACAAAGGGAAACTGTGTCTCAAAAATAAAAATAAATAAATGAATAAATGTATCAATAAATATTAGACAGTTAATGAAAAAACTATTAGAAAACAACAACAACATGATTAATATTAATAATTAATAAGGAATTCACCCGCGCAGTTTACTAAGCAAGGAATAGGATGGCAGGAGCCATACAGGGGAATTCTGCCAAAAAAAAACCCCAAAAACCAAATAAGTTCCTATTTGTGCAGATCTCTGAAATGTCTAGGTCTAGAGTAAAAGCCAGGGCCAATGGAGGTACTGGGCCTGGTGTGTCTTTAAGAACACGCTAACCCTTGAGGAAGAGCTCTTGTCAATCAAGCCTCACTAGCCAATCAGGTACACTGAGCCAACCCACCAGTCTCAGGTCTGGAAGGAGACTTCCTGGAGCCATGCTGCAGGCTTGCTTTTATATCATAAAAGGCACCAGAGGATTGATTGCTGCTCTGTGAGTGCTGCTGGGGAATGGAGGAGAACAGAAGCTGCAGCATGGTGAGTGAGTGGATTCAGAGGGTGGTATGGGGAGTCATGAATGTCTGTTTTGCAGGCCTTCCAGGAGGACACTGGGCTTGAATATGCTGTCAACTTCAGTGTTCTGTTAGTTCTATTGTGGTCGTAGGAGCTTCCCTAACCAGGTTGTGGCCCAGGAATATGTTTCCTTGTGGGCTGCATCTGTGGAAAGGATTTCAGTTATGCAGCAAGGTGAATAAATTCTTTGAAGTCAGCTCCATTATGCTTTTGGTGCACAGGGATGGCAAGTTACCAAAGCAGGAGAGGTGCAGTTTGTCCAGTGCCTTCAAGAAGCTTTGCCCTGCACATCTAAAATTTAGGTCAGATACATGCAGTTATTACCATTTTTTTTGCCATCATAATAACTTAACTTCTGTTGTTAAGAAATGAATAGACAGATCTTATTTTACATATCATTCCTAGTTCCCTCTCCCTCCCTCCCCTAGTGACATCCCCATCCCATCCCACAAACATTTCTCTGGAAATCTGAGTTCTTTAGGAGTATTCATCAAAAATGACAAGGAATTTGGGCTTGGCGCGGGCCCTCCTCCTTGTCTCTAGGCTAAGGGAGTATTCACACTTGGAGTTAATTTTGTGTTTGCTCAAAATGGCACTCTTTTTCTCAAATATATATATATATATATATATATATATATATATATATATATTTGTGTGTTACAGCATGACCTGGAATTTTCTTTTTTTTTATGTTGTTGTATTTTATTTTTCATCCTTTAATCCATTTGTTTATGCTTACTGATACATGTTAATAGTAAATGATATATAAGTAATATAATCCTATGTAGTATGTGTAAATTAGGTAATTATCACACTCAGGATAGCCTAGTTTAGTTCTATTTCCCTGAAATTTCAAAATGCTATTGGTTTTTTTATTATTATTTTATTTTATATAACAAAGTCAAATTAAATGAAAACAAACATTTATACACAATATTTGGGGATTTGGGCGTTGTTCTTTCCAACTACTTCCTGCTGGTGAGGGGCGCTGTCATTGGGGATTCGAAGAAGATTCACAAATCCTGGCTGTAGTCTGTAGGACTTCTTTTTCCAGCTGTTTTGAATGTAGGATCACCTTATACTTTGTTTCAGGTGGTCTGGCGTGATCAAGCCACATTAGTCTGGAAGGAATCCACATCTTTTCAATTTCTGTGGAAACAAAACTAGAAATCCTTTTCCCCAATAACTTGCCCTTCAACTTAAATTTTGGAGTCAAAGAATTTTTTTAATTTAATTATTACTTTACATGTCGATCCCAGTTCCCTCTCCCTCCCTCCCTCCTTCCCTCACTTTTACCCTCTCTGCCCTCTCACATGAACTCTAAACACCCTCCCCTCCCATCCCCCCACCCCAATTCCATATGTAGAGGAATGCCATCCAGTTGGGGTCATGTAGATCTGACAGGTCTTGTGAAGTAGGGACTAGGGCTTCTCTCCTGTCTCTAGATTAAGGCATGTGTTTTCCCAAAGTCCTTTTGTGCACCAGGGATACATCCTGGCTCCACTGTCTCAGGTCTCTTGGACTGCTCAGTCCTTCTGGCTGAGACCCATATTCAGGGAGGCCTGAGTCAGTCTCATGCTGGCTTCCCAGCTATCAGTCTAGTGGCCGTTAGCTCCTCCTTGTTCAGGTAAACTGTCTCTATGTGTTTCTGCCACATGGTCTTGTCCTCTCCATCTGCATCTGGGTTCTAGTTCGACTTAGTGTTTATGTATGGTTGTTTGATCCTGTTTTCAACAAGCATTAGTTGAGAGCTCCATGGAGAATTTAGTTGTTGATCTCACTCTCCAGGAAGGGCATTTATGATAGCCTTTCCATGAACGCTCAAATTGTTAGTTGGGAGCAGACTTGTAGTTCTCTAGACCTTACTTTGTGTTCAATTTTATCTCCAAACCAATATTGGCTCCCTGTTTTATGTTTTCTCTCTGTCTCTCTGTCTCTCTCTCTCTCTCTCTCTCTCTCTCTCTCTCTCTCTCTCTGTCTGTGTGTCTGTCTCTCCTGTCTTCTATTGCTAACAGGGCTCAATCTTCCTAGTCGCACATGTTTTCCTTTCCTCCCTCTCATTTTCTCAAACTTCTCTCTCCATACACTATCCCCCCCACTTCCCCTGTGCTCTGGGGGACTTTTCTTTTCCCGATTCTGTGAGAGACTTTATATGAATCTCTTAGAATGTACCTTGTATCCTAGGTCCTCTGGTGGTGTGAATTATAGGCTGGTGATCATTTGATCTAGGTCTAAAATCCATATATGAGTGAGTACATACTATTTTCCTCTTTTTGTAACTGAGTTTCCTCATTCAGGGTGGTTTTTTCAAGTGCCATCTACTTGCCTGCGAATTTCAAGATACCATTATTTTTTTCTGCAGAGTAGTAGTCCATTGTGTAGATGAGCCACATCTTCATTAAATATTCTTCAATTGAGGGGCACCTAAGTTGCTTCCAGGTTCTTTCTATTACAAATAGTGCTGCTATAAACATAGTTGAACAGATGTCTTTGCTGTATGGACGTGAATCCTTTCGGTATGTGCCTAAGAGGGGGATTGCTGTGTCCTGTGGTAAACTAATTCCCATTTGCCTGAGGAACGGCCATACTGATGCACAAAATGGCTGTATGAGTTTGCACTCCCAACAGCACTGGAGGAGTGTTCCCCTTTCTCAATATCATCTCCAAAATGAGTCATCATTGTTGTTTCTAATTTTAGCCATTCTGGCAGGAGTAAGACGGTATCTTAAAGTTTTTTGATTTGCATTTCCCTGATAGCTAAGGATGTGGAGCATTTTCTTAAGTGTCTTTCAGCAGTTTTGATTTCCTCTATTGAGTATTCTTTCTTCATTTTTGTATGCCATTTTTTAATAGGGTTATTTGGTGTTTTGTTGACTAGTTTCTTGAGTTCTTTGTACATTTTGGAGATCAGCCCTTTGTCAGATATAGGATTGGTGAAAATATTTTCCCAGTCTGTGGGCTGCCATTTGGTCTTGTCAACTGTGTCCTTTGCCTTACAGAAGCTTCTAAGTTTGAGAAGTCCCATTTATTAATTGTTTCTCTCAGTGTCTGTGCCCCTGGAGTTATGTTCAGGAATCATTCTCATATACCAATTTGTTCAAGGGTACCTTTTACTTTCTCTTCTAAAACTTCGATGTGGCTGGATTGATGTTGAGGTCTTTGATCCATTTGGACTTGAGTTTTGTGCATGGCAACAGACATGGTTCTATCTGCCGTTTTCTACACCACCTCATCCTATTGTGCCAGCACCATTTGTTGAAGATGCTGTCCATACCCCATTGTATAATTTTAGCTGTTTTGTCGAAAATCAGGTGTTCATAGGTGTGTGGGTTAATATCAGTAATTTCAATTCGATTCCATTGGTCTACCTGTCTATTTTTATGCAAATACAAGGCTGTTTTCAGAACTATACCTCTGTAGTAGAGCTGTAGTCAGGAATGGTGATGCCTCCTGAAGTTCTTTTTTTGTATAGGGTTGTTTTGGCTATCCTGGGTCTTTGTTTTTCCATATAAAGTTGATTAATGTCCTTTCATGGTCGGTGAAGAAATGCGGTGGGATTTTAATGGGGATTGGGTTGAATCTGTGGATTGCTTTTGGCAAGATTGCCATTTTTATTATGTTTATCCTACCTATCCAAGAGCATGGGAGATCTTTCCATTTTCCTGTATCTTCTTTAATTTCTTTCTTGAGAGCCACAAAGTTCTTATTATGTAAGCATTTACTTGTTTGGAAATCATTACTTACTTAAAGTTCTGTATTGTTGGTTTTGTGTCATGTTATCAGCCCAACAGTGTTCATTAGATGAGATTCCCTGATCAGGAGATTATTCGGAGGTGACTGTGAACTTCATGGGTCAGTTCTGTAGAAATCTCTCAGAAACTGATGATGCGAAACAATAAAGTTTTTTTTTAAATCAAGTAATCATTCGATTGTTAAGAATCTAAGATTAAGTAAGCAGTGATCAGTGGGTAACACAGTGTCCCTCATTCTCTGGACACTGCTTCTGGTACCGATCTCCTGCTGTGTCAGTCCCACAGCAGCCAAATGACTGATGACACCATCATTCCTTACACAATCAAAGAAGTTTATAATTTGGATAGTCTTGCATGCTTAACTTTCATTAGGTGGAACCAAACTCCAGTGATTGTCAAGGCAGTAGTACTTACATAATTAAATAATGCCACACGATTAACTCCCAGGGAGAAACGGCCAGGTTCCTGTCACGAAGAACAGCATCTTCATCGATTTAAATAATTAACATATACTGAAAAATGATTGAATAAAGACATGGTGGTGCATACTTAAATCCCACATGGAGTCGACAGACTGTTCTCTTCCTGGAATAATGATTTATTTAAAAATTATATTGATAATTAATTAGTTGGCATTTTAGATTAACACTGACGAGGTGGCACCAAAGTCCTAAACCTATCGCTGATCTAATGATCTACTTACATAGCTAAATGATGAAGTAATGACAGGATGTTACATCATCAACTCCCAAAATTTGTCTCCAAAAGGGACTCATGGTCCATAACATAATCTGTCTTTTAAATATGTTAATTAAATGATGAATTATTATTTAATTTTCTAGTTTAACAGTTAAAAATGTAAGTGTAGTATTAGATGATGTGATGGTCTGGTACAATTTCCTCCCATAAGGAGGCTCAAAACACCAGTGGTCATTGAATACATAATGACATGTTTTCATGTTTGAATGAATAAACATTAAACAAGTGGATAGTGTTTTATGTGGGAAGCCAAAAAGATTGCTCAATACTGAAGTGTCATTGCGTTCTGAATCATAGATTTGAACAATAAAATGAATGAATACACAGATATTTTCTCATAATTCACCCCTAGAGACTACAGACTTGGGTCTATCTGCAGTCTTCTGAACACCATCATCCAAATGTGTCAGCACCATTTGTTGAAGTTGATTTCCTCATCCCACTGTATTGTTTTATATGTTTTGTAGAAAATCAGGTTTTCATACGTATGTGGGTTTGTATCAGGTTTTTGAAATCCATTCCATGTTCTACCTGGTTTTTTTTTTGTTTGTTTGTTTTTTGTTTTGTTTTTGTGGCAATTCCAGGCTGTTTTCAGGTGTATAGCTCTGTAGTAGAGCTTAAAGTTAGGGATGGTGATGCCTTTGAAGTTCTTTTATTGTACACAGCTGTTTTGGCTATGCTGGGTCTATTGTTTTTCCAAAAAAAAGTTGATTATTATCCTTTCAAGGTCAGTGATGAATTGTGGTGGGTTTTTAAAGGAGATTGCATTGAATCTCTAGATTGCTTTTGTCAAGATTGCCATTTTTACTATATTTATCCTACCTATTCAAGAGCATGGGAGATCTATCCATATTCTGGTATCTTCTTTAATTTCTTTCTTTAGAGCCACAAATTTTTATTATATAGGTCTTTCATTTGTTTGGGAAGTGTTCCTCCAAGATACTTTAAGTTGTTTCTGGCTATTGTAAACTTTTATGTTTCTCTGATTTCTTTCTCAATCTCATTGTTGTTTGAAAAAAGTAGTGCTACTGATTATTTTGAGTTTATCTTGTACCGTGCTAGTTTGCTGAAGGTGTTTATCAGCTATTGAAATTCCTTGGTAGAGTTTATTGGGTTGCTTATTAAGCTATCATATCGTCTTCAAATAGTGATAGTTTGACTTCTTCCTTTCCAATATGGGTCCCTTTTATCTCCTTTTCTTGTCTTAGAGCTTTAGCTAGAACTTCACGTACAATATTGAAGAGATATTGAGAGAGAGGGCAGCCTTGTCTTGTTCGTGATTTTAGAAGAATCACCTTAAGCTTATCTCCTTTCAGTTTGATGTTGGCAGTTGGTTTACTCTGGGTTCCTTTGTATTCTGGGCATACATTTTCAGAATTGAGACTTTGTGTTGAAGGATTTCTCCTGCAATGAATACTGAATGAGCATCTTCATCTCTTTTGATTAATTTTGGTTTGAAGTCTAACTTTTAGATATTAGGATAGCCATGCCTGCTTGCTTCTTGTGTATATTTGATTGGAAGATATTCCCCAACCTTTTAACCTGAAGTAATGTCTATCTTTGAAACTTAGATGTGTTTCTTGTATGTAGAAGAAACTTAGATGTGTTTCTTGTGAAGGATGCATTCTTTCTTCGTATCCATTCTGTTAGCCTGTGTCTTTTTATAGGTGAGTTAAGACCATTAATATTGGGGGTGAGTAAAGGCCATTGATTATTGATGCTTGTTTGTTTTAGATTTGATGTTGGCAGTGGTATTTTGAATATAGTTGACCTCCATTACACTTGGTTTCTTGTATAGGGAGATTATCTGTTGCCTACACTTTGTGTGCATAGTTAACTTCCTTGGGTGGGAGTTTTCCTTCCAAATCTTTCTGTAGTGCTGGATTTGTAGGTAAGTATTGGAAAAAAATCTGTCTTTGTCATTAAATATCTTGTTTTCTCCATCTATAATGATTGAGTGTTTTGCTGGATATAGTAGCCTACATCTATCCAGGACCTTTTGGCCTTGAGGGATTCCATGGAAAAGTCAGTTGTAATTTTGATCGGTTTGCCTTTATATGTTACCTGTCCTTTCCCCTTTGTTGCACTTAGTATTCTTTATTCTGTGTTTTAGGTGTTTTCCTTATTATATTTCTAGGTTTTTCTTTTTTTTTTTTTTTTTTTTTTTCTTTGGTCCAGCCTAATAAGTGTTCAGTATACTTCTTGTACTTTCATGTGCATGTCCTTCTTCAGATTGGGAAAGTTGTCCTCGATGATTTTGTTTAGTATGTTTTTGACACCTTTGAGCTGGTCTTCCTCCTCTTCCTCGCTGCCTATTATTCCTAGGTTTGGTCTTTTCATGGTGTCCCAGATTTCGTGGATGTTTTGTGTTAAGGATTTGTTGGATTTATGATTTTCTTTGGTAGATGAATCTATTTCCTCTAGTTTATCTTCCATGCCTGAGATTCTCTCTTCCATCACTTTTTTTCTGTTGGTCATGCTGTGTCTGTAGTTAAAAATCTTTTGCGCAGTTTTTCTATTTCCTGCATTCCTTCGGTTTTTGTTGTCTTTACTTTCTCTATTTCAATCTTTCAGGGTTAAAGGTTCTGGATGGTTGGAGGAAATCTTGGATGAGCCCACAAACTTTGTACCTCCCGGGTTTCCTCAAGTCCAATGAAGTTATTCCCAAAAGTGAAAACAAAAGGTTTTAATTGGGAAGAACAAAACAGTCTGGGAGTTCACTCTATTGGAAGGCTAAGTTACCTAGCAACAAAAGTGAATTGCAGGCTTGACAGCACTAGTCTCAGCTCATAGGGTTTTCAAGGTTACATCATTTCATAGAGTACAAAGTTAGATTGCAAGGGCATCAAGATTGATTAACACACCTGCAAGGTTTTCTTTTTAATTTTTTTTCCTGTATCTCATGAAAATAACATGTGGGGTCTGTACTCTGAAATCAGGAAGTTATCCACTAGATGAGATTCTTGTTCTTTGTAGTTTTTCCTTCACATCACGTAAAGTAAAATATAAATTGTTAAATGTCTCCAAGAACTGTAGTCTTTCCAAGGATGCACAAAAAGCTCATTGAAGTTGACTAAAAAGATGTTTTTACACAGGGCTCCCTGCTCCCAATACTCTGAAGAGATTCAACCCACAAAGTTTTCTTCAGAGTCACATTATTGATTCCAGGGAGATTCACATATCTCATGAAAACCCACAGGAAGTAAAATCTGTCTTCATGTACCCACTCAGATGTTGGGAGGACCCAACACATGATTTATATACTACACAATGTACTCCTCCATCCTGGGGACAGCAGCACCACACTGACCATGTGATTCCTGAGCTCTCCCAAGCTCTCCATTGAACTTATTGCAACAATAATCAAAGAACAGCACACACACAAAAAGGTGCCAGCTCTCCTTTAGAGAAAAGCCTGAATCTGGCACTAAGAAGGTCCCTGTACCTTTTATTATTGACAGGTCATGAGGAGTGCCTGGTTGGCTAGTGATGACTGAGTAATAAGATCACCTTCTTAAAGACACAGCGCAATGATTCCTGACCTGGCCTTCCAACCCAGACAAAAACCTTTTCTTGGTCAGCAGAGATACACATTTCTACTGCACTGGCTTTGACTCCAATAGCAAATACTGCTCTCTTCCTGCACCCACTCCTTGCTCCTGAAAACAAGGTGGCTCTCTAGATTTCACAGGCCACTACACAATCACATGATGTTATTATTCCCTATCCTACCTACTATTGAGAGATTTTTGCACAGAAAATGAGATGTTCTGTAGTTTCCCACTGATGTCAGATGAACTGAAACCACTTATTTCATTGTTGTCACTGGGACTTCAGAAAAGCAGGGGAACAAAAAAGGTAAAGAAAACAGGAACCAGACCTCAAACAAGAAAATAAGTCTTTCTGCAATCTCAAGGCTGGATGATGGATCCACTGATTTAGAATCCTGACAACAGTCCTGTTCAAGAAGAGAATATTGAATAATGCAGCTATTTTCTCACTCAACCCTGAGGAAGCTCTGCTCAGTCACCACAGTGCTTGTAGAAGCAAGCTTCCCAGCCCAATTCTCTCAGAGTATTCAAATTACCCTGAAGACAAGAGTTTTTATTATTATTCATTTTCAAGAATTTCAGGAATAAAACTCCCAATGCATTGGAGCTATCACCAAAGCATCTGACAGGAGAAAGATATATCATGTTCTTTCTGATATTGCTCCTTCCCTTCTCTCATGGTTTCTAAATTGTCTGTGACCAGTAGATAAAATGTACACCCAGTTCCCCTGACCTCAGCAAAATACACAGAACAAACATCTTCTTTTTTGCCATATGACCTAAAATCTCTCTCAAGTTTTTAATATTCTAGGCGCCCTTCCCTGTGTTGAATAAAAAATTCATTCCAATCTGCATTTTGTAATTTTATGTGCAACATCTGCACATTGTTTCGAGGAAGGAGGGGATGATCTTTTGCACATCAGGAAGAGAGTGGGTTGTCTATTTTAAACAGGGTAAGTGACATTGAGATTTGTGTCTCTACAGTTGTCTATAAGGTCTGGGTGTTGAGTAGAAGCCAGACCCAAGGTACCCTGTGGTGTGTCTTTTTTTTTTTTTTATTTAATTTTATATAACAAAGTCCAATTAAATGAAAACAAACATTTATACACAATATTTGGGAATTTGGGTGTCGTTCTTTCCAAACTACTTCCTGCTGGTAAGGGGCGCTGTCTTGGGGGATTCGAAGAAGATTCAGATATCCTAGCTGTAGTCTGTAGGGCTGTTTTGTCCAGCTGTTTGGAATGTAGGATCAGCTTGTACTCTGTTTCAGGCGGTCTGGTGTGATCAAACCACATTAGTCTGGAAGGAATCCACATCTTTTCATTTTCTGTGGAAACAAAAATAGAAATACTTTTCCCCAGTAACTTGTTCTTCAACTTAAATTTTGGAGTCAAAGCGTTTTTTTTTTTTTTTTTTTTTTATTTTACATGTCGATCCCAGTTCCCTCTCCCTCCCTCCCTCCCCCCAAGCCCTCCCTCCCTCCTTCCCTCCCTTTTGCCCTCTCTACCCTCTCCCATGCACTCTAAACACCCTCCCCTCCCAACCCCCCACCACAATACAATATGTAGGGGAATGCCATCCAGTTGGGGTCATGTAGATCTGACAGGTCCTGTGAAGTAGGGACTAGGGCTTCTCTCCTATCTCTAGAATAAGGCAGTTATCCCTCCATGGGGGATATGATTGCAAAGTCCTTTTGTGCACCAGGGATACATCCTGGCTCCACTGTCTGAGGTCTCTTAGGCTGCTCAGACCTTCTGGCTGAGACCCATATTCAGGGGGGTCCGAGTCAGACCCCTGTTGGCTTCCCAGCTATCAGTCTAGTGGCCCTTAGCTCCTCCTTGTTCAGGTAAGCTGTCTCTATGTACTTCTACCGCATGGTCTTGTCCTCTCCATCTGCTTCTGGGTTCTAGTTTGACTCAGTGTTTATGTATGGGTGTTTGCTCCTGTTTTCAACAGGCATTAGTTGAGGACTCCATGGAGAAGTTAGTTGTTAATCTCACTCTCCTGGAAGGGCATTTATGATAGCCTTTCCACGGAAGCTGAGATTGTTAGTTGGGAGCAGTCTTGTAGTTCCCTCGACCTTTCTTTGTGTTCAACTTTATCTTCAAACCAATATTGGCTCCCTCTTTTATGTTCTCTCTCTCTGTCTCTCTCTCTCTTTCCTGTTTTCCATTCCTAACCAGGCTCAATCCTCCTGGTCGCACATGCCTTCCTCTCCTCCCTCTCATTTTCTCCTACTTCTCTCTCCATTAGCTGTCCTCCCCCACTATACCTGAGGTCTGGGGGACTTGTCCCTTCCCAGTTCTGTGAGGGACATTATATGAATCTCTTAGAATACAACTTGTATCCTAGTTCCTGTGGTGATGTGAATTATAGGCTGGTGATCATTTGATCTAGGTCTAAAATCCATATATGAGTGAGTACATACTGTGTTCCTCTTTTTGTGACTGGGTTACCTCATTCAGGATGGTTTCTTCAAGTGCCATCCACTTGCCTGCGAATTTCAAGATACCATTATTTTTTTTCTGCAGAGTAGTAGTCCATTGTGTAGATTTGCCACATCTTCATTAACCATTCTTCAATTGAAGGGCATCTAGGTTGCTTCCAGGTTCTTGCTATTACAAATAGTGCTGCTATGAACATAGTTGAACAGATGTCTTTGTTGCATTGATGTGAATCCTTTGGGTATATGCCTAAGAGGGGGGATTGCCGGGTCCTGTGGTAAACTAATTCCCATTTTCCTGAGGAACCGCCATACTGATCTCCAAAGTGGCTGTATGAGTTTGCTCTCCCACCAGCAGTGGAGGAGTGTTCCACTTTCTCCACATCCTCTCCAACATAAGTCATCACTGGTGTTTCTAATTTTAGCCATTCTGGCAGGGGTAAGATGGTATCTCAAAGTTGTTTTGATTTGCATTTCCCTGATAGCTAAGGATGTGGAGCATTTTCTTAAGTGTCTTTCAGCCTTTTTGATTTCCTCCATTGAGAATTCTTTCTTCAGTTCTGTACCCCATTTTTTAATAGGGTTATTTGGTGTTTTGTTGACTAGTTTCTTGAGTTCTTTGTATATTTTGGAGATCAGCCCTTTGTCGGATATAGGATTAGTGAAAATCTTTTCCCAGTCAGTGGGCTGCCGTTTGGTCTTGTCAACTGTGTCCTTTGCCTTACAGAAGCTTCTAAGTTTGAAGAGGTCCCATTTATTAATTGTTTCTTTCAGTGTCTGTGCCCCTGGAGTTATGTTCAAGAAGCGGTCTCCTATACCAATTTGTTCAAGGGTACCTCCTACTTTCTCTTCTAAGAGGTTCAATGTGGCTGGATTGATGTTAAGGTCTTTGATCCATTTGGACTTGAGTTTTGTGCATGGCGACAGACATGGGTCTATCTGCAGTCTTCTACACACCCTCATCCAATTGTGCCAGCACCATTTGTTGAAGATGCTGTCTTTGCCCCATTGTATAATTTTAGCTGTTTTGTCGAAAATCAGGTGTTCATAGGTGCGTGGATTAATATCAGGATTTTCAATTCGATTCCATTGGTCTACCTGTCTATTTTTATGCCAATACCAGGCTGTTTTCAGAACTATAGCTCTGTAGTAGAGCTTAAAGTCAGGAATGGTGATGCCTCCTGATGTTCTTTTATTGTATAGGGTTGTTTTGGCTATCCTGGGTCTTTTGTTTTTCCATATAAAGTTGATTATTATCCTTTCAAGGTCGGTGAAGAATTGTGGTGGGATTTTAATGGGGATTGCATTGAATCTGTAGATTGCTTTTGGTAAGATTGCCATTTTTACTATGTTTATCCTACCTATCCAAGAGCATGGGAGGTCTTTCCATTTTCTGGTATCTTCTTTAATTTCTTTCTTTAGAGTCACAAAGTTCTTATTATATAGATCTTTTACTTGTTTGGTAAGCGTTACACCAAGATACTTTATGTTGCTTGTGGCTATTGTAAAGGGTGATGTTTATCTGATTTCTTTCTCTGCCTCTTTCTCGTCTGAAAAAAATAGGGCTACTGATTTTTTTGAGTTTATCGTGTATCCTGCTAGTTTGCTGAAGGTGTTTATCAGCTGTAGGAGTTCCCTGGTAGAGTTTATTGGGTCGCTTATGTAAACTATCATATCATCTGCAAATAGAGACAGTTTGACTTCTTCCTTTCCAATTTGGATGCCCTTGATCTCCTTTTGTTGTCTTATAGCATTAGCTAGAACTTCTAGTACGATATTGAAGAGATATGGAGAAAGAGGACAGCCTTGTCTTGTTCCTGATTTTAGAGGAATTGGCTTAAGTTTCTCTCCATTCAGTTTGATGTTGGCAGTTGGTTTGCTGTATATTGCTCTTATTATGTTTAGGTATGTTCCTGTTATCCCTGACCTCTCTAATACCTTTATCATGAAAGGGTGTTGAATTTTATTGAAGGCTTTTTCTGCATCTAGGGAGATAATCATATGGTTTTTCTCTTTCCGTTTGTTTATATGGTGGATCACGTTGATAGATTTTCGTATGTTAAACCATCCCTGCAATACAGGTATGAAGCCTACTTGATCATGGTGAATGATTTCTCTGATGTATTTTTGAATTCGGTTTGCCATTATTTTATTGAGTATTTTTGCATCGATGTTCATCAGGGATATTGGTCTGTAGTTTTCTTTCTTAGTTGTGTCTTTGTGAGGTTTGGGTACCAAAGTTATTGTGGCCTCATAAAAAGAGATTGGCAATAAACCTTCTGTTTCTATCTTGTGGAACAGTTTGAGGAGTAGTGGTATTAGTTCTTCCTTGAATGTCTGGTAGAATTCTGCACTGAATCCATCTGGCCCTGGACTTTTTTTTCGTTGGAAGGCTTTCGATGACTGCTTCTATTTCATTTCGGGTTATAGGTCTATTTAAGTTGTTTGTCTGTTCTTGATTTAATATTGGTAAGTGATAGTTATCCAGAAACTTGTCCATTTCCTTTGAATTTTCAATTTTTGTGGAATACAGATTTTCGAAGTATGACCTGAAAATTGTCTGGATTTCCTCTGTGTCTGTTGTTATGTTCCCCATTTCGTTTCTGATTTTGTTAATTTGCATGTTTCTGTCTCTGCTTTTTCGTTAATTTGGATAAAGGTTTATAAATCTTGTTGATTTTCTCAAAAAACCAACTCTTTGTTGCATTGATTTTTTGTATTGTTTTCCTGGTTTCTATTTTGTTGATTTCAGCCATCAAGTTGATTATTTCCTGGCGTCTGCTCCTGCGGGGTGAATTCGCTTCTCTCTGTTCTAAGGTTTTCAGTTGCGCTGTTAATTCATTTATGTGACTATCCTCTGTTTTCTTCATATGGGCACTTAGTGCAATGATGTCTATAAGGTCTGGGTCTTATGTAGAAGCCAGACCCAAGGTACCCTGTGGTGTGTCTTTAAGCACACTTTAACCCTTAAGTATGTGCTCTTGTTGATCAAGCCTTACTAGCCAATCAGCAACACCAGGCCAACCTGCCAGTCACAGGCATTGCAGGACACTTTCTGTAGTCATACTGTAGGCTTTTGTTCTTGATGCAGGTTTGGGTTTAAGCAGAACAAGCATCAGTGAATTGATTGCTTTTCTGGAAGTGTTACTGTAGTAAATTGTAAGTGGAGCATGGTTGAGTACAGAAGCCACAACATGGTGAGTGATGGGATAATATCATAAGATGTTTCATAATTACATTGAGCATTCTGAGTATTTCTAAAAATAATTGTTAATGTGCCTTTGTAATCAGCATGTTGTCATAAATTGTTGTTCATTGTCATAGTATTGTATTCCTTTCATGTTGCAAACTTACCATGTGTAGGATCTTAATTTTGATGCTTCATGCTCCAAAAGACCATTATTTAGTTCTTTATTTTGGTTTTATTGCTAATCTGTGGAAGAGTATGGCTCATCATACATGTTGTGTATCTTGGTATGAGACTCAGTACATCTTCTTTTGGGGGATGACCAGAGGTCAGATAATGATGCACAGCTTCACATAATTATCTACATCCCATAACATGTATACTCATACAAACCATTTTCTCTCATGCTCAATCATACAATAGATAGTAATAGACTTGAAAAATTGATAAATATTTATTCCATCAATTCTATTACCATCAATTCTAGTGTTGTATACGACAATTTAGCTTTGACACACTACACTGGAAATTGTAAAGCTAATTCTACTTGGTCTTAATAGTTAAAACCTGGATTCAGATATGTGATTAATGATGAAAACTCAGAGAAGCAGAGCAGCCCACCCCTAGGTCTTACTTCTACTGAATACTCAGACCAAAGGGGTGGGAAATTCTGATCCTAGGGTCTTACATTAAAATGCAATAAACTTCTGTGTTCTTCCACTTTATATTTCTCTCTCCTCCCATCCATATCTACCTCCCAAGTACAGGGATAAAGGAATGAGCCACTACCTGTCTCTGTTTCTCTTTTAGACTGGGTCAATCTGGTGTAGCCTGAGGTAACCATGAAATTACAGAGATCAACCTCATTATGTCTCCCAAATGCTTGGATTAAAGTTGTGCTCCACCATGACCTGTCCTATATGGCTAACTACTGCCTAGCTCCACACTTTCTTCTTAAAGCAATTTTTGTTGTTGTTGTTGTTTGTTTATTTGTTTAGATTTGTGTATTGTTTGTTTGGTGTTGTTTTCAGACAGGTTTTCCCTGTGTATATTTCTAACTCAATCAAACACATGGAGATTTACCAGCCTCTGCCTCTCAAGCACTGGAATTAAAGGTATGTGCCGCCACCAACTGGCACAACAAAATACCACAACACCACCTAAAAGGAGAAAACCTTTATGGACCCCACAAATTTAATGGCATGTGGATCCTGCTGAGTTTATCGATTTATAGCTTTAAAGCCCATTTCTTTGAAATACTCATGTGTACTGAAGACCAGCTGAGACACCCCATAAACCAAACAAATACTGAATTCTTCAAATTTCCATTCGTCATCACCATTGATGTACTAGCTGGCCCAGAGCTTTTGAGACATTCTAATAAACCCACTTTCTACAGACACAGAGAGATATGTTCTATCAATCCTGTTCAAATAGAGAACATTGAATAATGCAGCTGTTTCCTCATCTTCCTACTGAGGAACCTGTGCTGGTTCAACATAGTACTCATAGATAGAGACGTTCTTCCCAGCACCATTGTCTTTGAGTATTCAGCTTACCATGCAGATGACACTTTTTTATTATTCTTCATATGTCAAGAATTTGACTCAAATATCAGGAATAAAACTCCAATACAATAGACCTATAACCCTGGCGTCTGTGAGGAGAAAGATATATCATCTTGTTTGTTATATGGCTCCTGCCTTTCTCTCATGGTTATCTGAGAGGCCTGTGACAACCAGGTAAAAAGTTCCCTCAGGTCTCCAGACCTCAGCAAAATGGCACAGAGCAAACATAACTTTTATCCTAAAAAAAAATTCTCTATACCTTTAATATTCTGGGAAGCCTTCCATCTGTTTGATAAGAGAATCATTTCAGTCTACATTGTGTAATGGTCTGAGCAAGCTCTGCACATTGTGTGGAGGAAGAAAGAGAGATAGAACCTGTGCACTGCAGGAAGTGGGTGGGATCGTTTATTGGTTACATGGGTAAGTGACATTGAAATCTGTGTCTGACTATGTAGTGTTGGCTGTCGTCTTTGATTCCAGCACTCAGGAAGTAGAGGCAAGTAGATTTCTCTGAGTAGACTCTGGTCTACAGAGTAAGTTCCAGGATAGCAGGGCCACATAGGGAAACTCTGTTTCAAACATCAAAAGAAATGAATTAATTAATCAAATAATCAAATAACTAATTAATATTAAACAAGTAATGAGAAAAATCTGCTAGAAAGCAACAACAACAAGATTAATAATAATAATTGAACAGCTCATTTTAATTAGAAAGTTCTAGGACAACAGGCACCACATGGGGAAATTCTCAAAAAAAAAAAAAAAAAACCCACAGATCTCTAAAATTCCTAGTTCTGGAGTAGAAGCCAGGCCCAAAGGAGGTGCAGGGCTTGCTGTGTCTTTAAGAACATTCTAACCCTTGAGTAACTGCTCTTGTCACTGAAGCCTTATTAGCCAATCAGTGACATTGAGCCAACCCTCCAGTCTGAGGTCTGGAAGGAGTCTTCCTTGAGCCATGCTGCAGGCTTGGTTTTGTATCAGAGGATTGATTGCTGCTCTATGAATGATGCTGTGGGGAATTGTGAGGGGAGCTCATGGATGAACAGAGAAGCTGAAGCACGGTGAGTGACGGGATGTGGGAGGGTGGGATGGGGAGTCATGGAATTCTGTTTGGCAGGCCCTCCAGCAGGAAGCTGGACTGGAATGTGCTGCCATATTCAGTGTTCAGTTAGGCCCATTGTGGTCAGCAGCTTCTCTGACCATGTTGTGGCCTATGAATACTTCTCCATGTGGGCTGTTTCTGAGGAAAGGATTTTGATCCAGTAGCATTGTGAATAAAATTCTGTGTAGTCAGCTCCATTATGGTTTTGGTGTGCAGGGATGGCTATTTACCAAAGAAGGAGAGGTTCGGTTACTTCAGTGCCTTCCAGAAGTCCTGCTTTTAACATCTAAACTTTAGGGGTCACATCCATTCAGAGTTATTATTATTTTGTTTTTTGCCATCAAAATAACATTTCTTCTTTTGTGAAAAAAATAAATAAAAAGACCTTACTTTACATATAGATCCCAGTTCTCTCTCCCTGCCATCCTCCTATTTCCCCCAGTGACCTCCCTATACCATCCCCCATTCATTCCTCTGAGAGGCTGAGGTCTTCCAAGAGGGATCATCAAAATCTGTCAAGTCATTTGAGATTTGGCCCAGGCACTCCTCCTTGTCTCTAGGCTAAGGAAGTATCCACATTGGGAGTTAATTTTGAGTGTGCTCTAAATGATATTATTTAATTTTATACATATATATATATATATATATATATATATATCCATGTACATATATATATATGCACATATAGGTGTATATGTTTATATGTATATGTGTATGTGTATATGTATATAATTTTTTGAAATAGAATTTCTTGTAGTTTGCAGCCTGACTTAGAATTTCTCTGTGGTGCAGGCTATCCCCAATCTCATAGAGATCTGCCTGCCTCTGCCCCCCCCCCAGTGCTAGGTTATAGTCAAGTGCCAATAAATACATGTATAAAGTCATTCTTGTTTTGGACAACACTCCATCATTGAGCTGTTTTGTGGAAGAGTGGAGTTGTTGATATAAAGATTTACCAATTCTGGGTGGATAGTTAGTCTCTCAAAATAGAATTTAGCTGAGGGAGTGCTGCCCCTAAAATTTAATAAATAAATAATAAATAAATAAAGTTAGTTTCATGATGAACACTCATGTTAGAGATTAGGATTCTAAAATATATATTTGCTCCCCAGTATAGTCCATACATTTGTCTCCAAAACATGGCAATAGACAAATCACTGATTTCAATGTAGCAGGGCTTTTACACGCTGTTCAAGGGTTCATTACTGGGTCACAATGAACATTAAGTCATGGTGTGCCATAAACATCCATTTTCTTCTGGAGAAAAATCTTGGCTCTGTCATATGGGCAAGATGAGCCCAGGTGACAACTGTTTGAAAAGGAAAACAATATTGTGTTGAGGGCTGGACTGAGCAAGCAAGAATTTTTGTGTAGATCCTCACTCATGGAGAAGTAACATAGTTCCTTCTGAAACACAGGAAAGTTCTTGGCAGAGCAAATAACAGTTTCAGGTTTCTAGCCTTAGGTGATTTCCATCGGGTTTTGAGCTATTGAGAATAAAATAGATCTCATCTCTTGAAACAAGGAAGATGCTTGAGAGAGAATGCCTTTGTAGAGGGGCTAATTCAGATCCCAATTACACAACTCTTCACACTACATGGAACTGTGGTTATTGGGTCTCTGACCACTGAGGGATTAGTCAGTAATTTACTGGGATTCCCTGTTTTCCCCCTGCACTATTTGGGTAGCATTTTCCTGAGTTTGCCCCATTAAATGTTAACTCTGTTGACTTCCTAGATGTCCCTACTTCCATTCCCCCATGAAAGTAGTATACAAGACACTATTCCTCATAAGCAGCTTACTTAGAATAATACATAGTTTCAGCAAAACACCCTTGACCAAGCTTTCATCTTTTCTTTGTTCTGCCTCCCCTACTTTTCTCATCTTCTGGCATTTCTTCCTCAGGACCTGTCAGTAAAGTGTGACCTATTGTTTCATATTATTCATGTACTCCTGGGATGAGTCCTTGTTTCACTGCCAGGGGCCGCCAAACAGAACAAGTCACCTAAGAGTCAGCCACATTCAGATGGTCTAGTTTGGTGACATTAAGGTCCCCCAACTGTCAGTCCATACTCTGTGAGTTCCCAATAGTTATAGCAGATGTGGTGTGGCTTTGTTGGAGTGGGCTTTACCCTGTTAGAGGAATCACGTCACTGTAGGATGAGACATGAGTTTTCTTATTCTCAGAATGATGCCCAATGTGTCAGAAACTCTCTGTTGCCTCTGAGTCATGCTGCAAGGACTCTAACCTCAAGGACTGCAGCAGTCTGCATGCTGATATGGCCCCTGCCATAATGTTGATTAACTGAACCTCTGAAATTTTCAGTGTGACACCTCAATTAAATGTTTTCTTTGAAAATGTTGCCCTGGTCCATGGTGTCTCTTAACAGCAATGAAAATCTAACAAAGGCAGATGTCATTCCCAGAGCCTGGGTCAGTGACTGGCTGTCCCTATTGTACAATTTATTACTGATGTGTTCTCAATAGTTTGTTCTGGAAGCTTGCCTCTCCCTTTATGCCTGCTTATTGGGATTTTTTTTTTCTCATGGCTATATGCTACGTAAAGGGCCAAGAAATGGTGCATGTTAACCTCCTATTCAGTTTTCTTCTAAATGGATTAGGTGAATGCATTATAATGACCATGGCATGAAATAAGTGTCCAAGGCTCCAGATTTACATAACTATATTGTCAAAGAAGTTTGTATTTACAGTGAGTGTATTAGACTTCTTTGTCACACATGTATGGTTTATTGTAGTAAGCAGTGACCTATGATGATGTGTATATCCACTTCACTCAGGAAGAATGGGCTTTGCTAAATCCTTCTCAGAAATGTCTCTACACAGTTGTGATGCTGGACACCTATAGGAACCTCACTACTACAGGTGAGACTGTATTTTCCTTCATATTTTAAAATAAGACCCAATGTTTCTTGGTTACAGATACTATTCTGTAATTTTAATTGAGAAAAGGGAAACTTTGGTGAAAGTGTCAATGAAGTTATTAACAGAAATTTTGTACAATTTACAATAATACATCATATATATTCTGTTATTTCAGGCTACATTTGGGATGACCATAATATGGAAGATCATTGTCATACTTCTAGAAGACATAGAAGGTAAATTTTCATATGTAAATTTATGAAAATTTTGTTCTAACGATATTTTAATGTATTCTGGAAATTTTATTGAAGAGACACACATAAAAAATTTAAACAGTGAAAATAAGTGCAGCTTAAAGTATAGTGATTGTTCTTATTTTCTGCCCAAACCATGTGTATCAGTGAAAGGTAACTCTTCTGTGTTTCCAAGGCATTCATGTAAAAAGAGAAGGAAACAATTCCTTAACAGATAACACCCTAGAATTGTAGCGCCTGGAGTTCTATGCTGTAGATATGCCCGTCTGTTGAGTTTCATACTATTCAGATATTTGAAACAGTATACTTGTTTCATAGGTCATAAGTATATATCCAAGACCTACTAAGAAAATAGTCTGTAGTAAAGCAGGCATTACTTGTATATTTGTGATTTTCTATGTATATCGAAAAGGTCATTTTATGAGTGTCAAGAAGTGTGTTGTGGAGAAACATTAATCCCTATAACACATGTCTGTGAGGAAAAGAAAGTCAAAGTGTGTGAATGCAATGTGGAATCCTTTTTATTGATATTGTTACTTTAATAAGTATATCATATGTTGAGTCAGGTAGTTGTGGCCCATGGCTTTAATTTCAGTATTCATGATGAAGAGGAAGGTGGATCACAAAATTTTGTGATCAGTCTGGTCTACAAAGTGAGTTCCAGGCTATCCAGGTCTACACAGAGACATTATGTATCAGAAAACTTAGGGAAAAAAAAAAGAATATATGTTACCAGCCATGTGAATTTAGAATATGGAAAGAAGAAACATACATCTCTCTCTTAGGACATTGAGAAGAAATAAAAGATATTCGTTAGTCATCACTTTGAGAATAATTGTTGAGTGTGAAACCAGTTTGAAATTTATCAGTATTCCATCATCATCTGAAAAATATCAACAAATACACTGCAGTAAATCCATATGAATGTGTGAATGTTTCCATTTGTACTGGTATATTTGGGCAGTGTATTATGATTTATACAATGGAAAAATTGATAAATGCAATAAATATGGCAAAGGTCTGCGATGGTCCAATTATTTTCAATTATGTGAGAAATCTCATGTGAACATATGCAGTAAATGTGGGCCATGAAATAAAGGCTCATACTCTGAATCACAGGTATCTTCTTTGAAAGCAAGGCAATACCCCATGAGGGAAGCATTATGAAAGTAAATTTCAATATCTTAATCTTGTCTACACGTAGGCCAAATTATAAATTTATTTTATGCATGTACTAAGTTTCTTTAGTATCATGCATTTGGTAAAGATTTACATATGCTAATTATCTTTGCAGTAATAAAAGAAGCCATACGGGAGTGAATCCTGTGAATATACACAATGAATGTATGAATAAATTTGTATGTTACAGGCATCTTCAAAGGCTTGAAAAAGTTCACACTGGAGAGAAACCATATAGAAGTCTTCAGTATGGTGAAGTCTTTTCATGCCAATGTTTCCTCCAACTCCGTGAAAGAAAACACTTGGTAGAGAAAACCTATGAATGTAGTCAATGTGGTAAAGTGTTTGCAAGACATACTATGCTTAAAAGACATATTAGAACACATAGTGGAGAGAAAACACAAGATTGTAATCAATGTGGTAAAGTCTTTTCACTATGCAATCATCTCAAAAAACATTAAAGTACACATACTGGTGAGAAACGCAAGAATGTAGTGAATGTTGTAAGGCTTTTTCACAACACTGGTGTGTAGTGAGATGGTCCTTCTGTGGCACTGACCACGCCCATTGGGGGTGGAGCAATGGGCAGGAGTGACCTGTGGAAGGAGTTCAGAGAGAGAGCCTGGAAAAGCTCTCTTGATGATGTGACTCAGACAAGAGAGAATCGGGTTGAATTTCCTGGTGTTCATCTGTCTAGGTTATAAGCTATTTCTCCCTGAATGAACATCTATTCCGACTATTTGTTTATCCTGATCCTTATTTAACCATGATATCTGGTGTCAGAAGTGGGATTAGGATTTTCACGGGACCTGAGTGAAACCAAGGCGGCAGACACTGCTCCCCTCCCCCACATACACCAACAGGCAGGGTTTAACCAGGTGTAGTCACCACAGCTTTGGGACATTTGCCTCTTCCTTATGGCAAAGGAGATCTTTGCCACCAAAGTGGACCTGATAAGGCACTCACCGCTTCTCATGTTTTTCCCATTTCCGCACGGGACTTTGCATTCGCGCAGAGCCGCTCGGCACCTGCCCTGCTTATGTGTTTTCCTGCCCTGAGTCTTGTGTTCCAGCAATTCTAGAAGTCTCCTTTTAACAAAATTTTGCTTGCCATAGTTTGCTAAGTGCTTTTTTATAGGGACCGGAATCAGAAGGATTGTCTGCTGCCGGACAATATTTGGCGGTATACTTCTAGGCAGAACTGGGATCAGACAGGCCTAGGCGGCTAGGCACTATTTGGTGGCACACCTCCAGGCATGACTACCACAAGCTGAAATCTACAACTAAAAGCATCAAAGTTCCAGGACAGCAGAATTACACCTAAGGTAATTGTAACATCCTTTGCAATTTAAGCTAATATAAAATCTGAGATCAATTGTTCCATAACTATGGCAGATAATTTTACAATGCAGAACTTTAGGAATTATTTTACTTCATATGTAGAAGGGATTTTAGAAGAAGAAACTTATGACTGGACCAATATGTACTTTTATTTTGTAATAGCAATGGGTTTCATCATTAACATGATATTCTTAAAGAAATGGTTTGAGATTACAGCAAACAATAAGGAACTTGTACAAACCATAGGAGACTTAGGTACAAGGATTCGAAACATTGAAAATGATACAATTCAAAGGATAGAAAATATAGAAAGAAAGGTTCAGAATATTGAAGATGGCATTGGCGAGCTGACAGGTAGAATTTGTTTCATGTCAGATACTTCAATAACCAGAACAGAAACAATGCAATGCATTAACACACTAGCAGAAACAGCTCGTTCCTGGTCTGAGGAAGCTAATAATAAGTTTAAAAAAACTGGAACATCAGATAGAAAGACTAGATGATAGAATCTCTTCAATGCCAGAGGATAATGGCAAGCAAGCAGATAGAACATTGTTTCTGGAATGCAGTTCACATGCCATTCAGATAATATATAAGGATGAGAAGATTAAAAACATGAAATCCTTTGTAGTTGGAGAAAGTAAGAAACTGACTGATGCAATGACTTCTCTAGAAAGTTATTTTATTCAAGAAGTTCAGACACTCAAAGAAACAATGGTGAATAGTTTTCAGGCTTTAGAAGACCTTAATTCTGATACATCAGAAGAAGAACTACAGGTAACAGGGCATGAAAAAGACTTAAAATTTTCCACACCATTTAGGGTCGGGGGGTTCTTTCCCTGTATCTGTTAATGAAAAACCAGCAACGAAAAAACACCCAAAATGTATCGTTGCATATCAGTGGGAACCAATATGTGTGAAAGATTTAAAAGGTATAAAGGAAGCAGTAGTCTCTTATGGCATGCACTCAACTTATGTGAAGCAATTAGTAGAATCCTGGGCAAAGAATAACAAGGTAACTCCTAAGGATTGGGATCAATTGATATCAGCTGTCCTTGAAAACTCCTCTCAATTAGAATGGAGGGCTTTATGGAGAGAGGAAGCAAAACCTCTTGAACTTCAGGGCTTAAAAGAAAGGTTATAAAGCTCCCCAAGATAAAATTCTTGGTGAGGGTCTCTATGCTGACCCAGAATCCCAAGCTGCCTATGATGAACATATGTTGTCTCTATGCAGTACAGCAGCTTTGAATGCTTGGGATAAGGTTCATAAATTAGGAGAGATGATAGAACTCTATACCAAGATATGGCAAGGACCTAGAGAACGCTTTAGTGTCTTTCTAGAAAGATTATCTAGGGCAGTACAATTAGAGGTAGCAGACATAGATGCTAGGCGAATACTCATAGAATCTTTAGCTTCTGAGAATTCGAATCCTCAATGCAAGCAGGTGCTTTGTCCTTTAAAAATGCGATCAGCACCCTCGGATGAATGGGTCCTGTATACAGGCATCATTGAGTATAATGACAATAAGACTGAAGCATGGGTAGGAGAAGCCATATCTAAAGGTCACAGAAGACATCAAGATAACAGAGTTCCTTACTATGGTGACTTCGAAGCTTGGGTAGAAGAAGCCATCTCCAAAGGTTTGAAGAGATGTCAACATGTCAGATGGTATAACTGTGGTAAGATAGGACATCTAAAAAGAAATTGTAGGCAAAGCTTCCCTATAAATAACACTCCCAGGAATGAATCAAACAGAAGGCCTCAGCCTCCTGGGTTATGTAGAAGGTGTGGCAAAGGCAGACACTGGAAAAATGAGTGTAGATAGACAAGAGACAAGCAAGGAAACCCTTTACCTTTGGGAAACTCCTTGGGGGCCTCTCGAAGACCCCCACATCACAGGTGGTTCAAACATTCCCAGTCACAGTAGAAGACAATGTCCCACAGGACAATTAGAAAATTCTGTGCCTATTATAAAAACTCATACTGCTCTGGATGACAAACTAGTGATGGAAGTTGAATCAAACATGACAGAAGGAAATAAAAAGCGTATATTTTGGCAAATCGCTATAAATAGTCATAGGCCTAGATTGATAGTTAAGATGAATAATAGACTGTTTGAAGGTCTCCTGGACACAGGGGTGGATGTAACTATCATATCTAATAAATCTTGGCCTCGAAGATGGCCCCTGCATGAGGTAAATGTTCAATTCTTAGGGATTGGAACCCTGTCTCAGGTAAAACAAAGCACGAGATTGATTGACTGTATAGGAGCAGAAGGACAGAGAGGAAGGTTGAGACCATATGTGGCTGATGTAGGGATAAATTTTTGGGGACGTGATCTATTACAGCAATGGAATACACAGATTAACATTCCTCCAGTATTAGATAGGAACCATAAACGACCTCGTGATTGTGGAAAAAATAGTATGAAGTACTATACAAGACATATACCAAATATCCAGGTGGTACAAAAACAGAATACAAGTGCTGAACAAACAGGAACCAAAGCCCTACCTTTAAAATGTCTAACAGAGGAACCTGTCTGGGTAGGACAATGGCCTATGACCTCTGAGAAGTTAGAAGCTTTACAAAGCCTGGTTCAGGAACAGCTAAATGCTGGATATATTGAGGAATCAACCAGCCCTTGGAATTCTCCTGTATTTGTGATAAAAAAGAAATCTGGTAAATGGAGAATGCTTACACACCTGAGAGCCATCAATAAAGTTATCCAGCCAATGGGCTCTCTACAGCCTGGAATGCCCTTGCATTCTTTGCTACCCAAAGAATGGCCTATTATAGTTATTGATTTAAAGGATTGCTTCTTCAGTATACCATTACAAGAGCAAGATAAACAGAAATTTGCCTTCACGGTATCTAATTACAATAATTCTCAACCAGTTAAGAGATATCAATGGAAGGTTTTTTCACAGGTAATGCTAAATAGCACCACCCTGTGCCAATATTTTGTACAAAATCCGTTATAATTAATTCGTAAACAGTTTCCACAATCCATAATCTATCATTACATGGATGATATATTGTTAGCTGACTCTAAAGGAGAAATATTAGAAAAAATGATTGAGAAAGTAAAGGAAGTTTTACCTCACTGGGGATTACAAATTGCACCTGAAAAAATACAAAAAGGAGAGTCTATCAACTAATTAGGATACAAAATAGGTCTACAAAAAATTAGACCACAAAAAGTACAGATCAGAAGAGATCGCTACCAGACTCTTAATGATCTTCAAAAATTACTAGGAGAGATTTCTCAACTGCAAACCATTATTGGAGTAGAAGGGCATGATTTGAAAAACCTGAAAATGGCCCTAAAAGGAGACAAGGACTTGAATAGTCCACGAATACTATCAGCTGAAGCTGAGAAGGAATTAGAATGGGTAGAAAAGAGGATACTAGATTCACATGTGGACCGTGTGGATCCAAACCTAGACTGTCTTCTGGTTATATTACCATCTAGATTATATCCTTCAGGGATTTTGATGCAGAGAGAAGATATCATATTAGAATGGATAGTCCTACCACATACACAGAAAAAAAAACTAAAAACATATATAGAAAAGATCTCTGACTTGATTATAAAAGGTAAATTAAGACTTCATCAGCTAATTGGAAGGGCCCCAGCAGAAATTATAGTACCTTTAACTAATGAGGAAATTTCCTCCTTATGGAAAGATAATGAATATTGGCAGAGAGCTTGCAGTAACTTTTTGGGAACAATTAGCAACAACTATCCCAAAGCTGAGAGAATCAAATTCTTAAAAAAAAAAAAAAAAAAAAAAAAAAAAAAAAAAAAAAAACGATTTGGATCCTTCCACACATTGTAAGAAAAACACCTATTTCTGGAGTTCATGCATTCTACACTGATGCAAACAAATCAGGTAAGGCAGGATATAAATCAGGAAAAATTAGCAAAGTGGTTCAAAGCCCTTACAATTCTTTACAAAAGGCAGAATTGTATGCCATTCTCCTGGTACTTATGGATTTTAAAGAACCCCTCATTATAGTTACTGACTCTCAATACACAGAGAGAGTCGTTTTACACATTGAGACTGCAGAATTTATTCCTGACGATACAGAATTAACTTCGTTCTTTATACAGTTACAAGATACTATCAGAAGGAGGACTCATCCTATACATATAACACACATCAGATCCCATACGGGTCTGCCAGGTCCTGTAGCAAAAGGCAATGATGAAATTGATCGTTTATTGATAGGAAGTGTGCTAGAAGCCTCAGAGTTTCATAAGAAACACCACGTGAACAGCCAAGTTTTAAAAAAGGATTTTTCTATCACTTGGCAACAAACCAAGGAAATAGTAAGGAAATGCTCTACTTGCTCATTCTATAACCAAACTCCTTTACCACCAGGCAGTAACCCTAAAGGTATAAATAGGAATGAAATATGGAAAATAGATATGTTTCATTTTGCAGAATTTGGAAAACTAAAATATGTACATCACACTATAGATACATTTTCAGGGTTTTAATGGGCTACTTCTCTGAGCTCTGAAAAGGCTGATTCTGTTATAATGCACCTCTTAGAGGTAATGGCCATTATGGGCATACCTGCACAAATAAAAACTGACAATGTTCCAGCATATGTCTCCAGCAAATTGAAACATTTTTTTGAGTATTACAAGATAAAGCATATAACTGGTATACCACACAATCCTACAGGACAAGCGGTGGTTGAGAGATCCAATCGTACTTTAAAAGAAATGCTACATAAACAGGCAGAAGGAACCAAAACACACAAACCCAGATTACATAATGCTTTATTAACATTAAACTTTCTTAATGCTGATGAAAAAGGAAAAACAGCTGCAGAAAGACACTGGACAATAGAAAAAACTTCTGAACTAAATCAGCCAGTGTACTTCAAGGATGTACTGACCTCAGAATGGAAAGCAGGATATGTGTTACGTTGGGGTAGGGGTTTTGCATTTGTATCTACAGGAGAAGAAAAACTATGGATACCATCTAAGTTAATCAAGATCCAAGTTGAACAAGAGAAACAACTTAATGAAGTCATTCAACAAATTATGTTCCATGAGGTGTGCAGAGGCCTCTCAAGATAGGGGAAGTGTTCTGTTCTTGTTCTTAAAGGAAAATAGAGAAAACCTATCATCAAACAGCCAAAAAACACTGAACAAGTAGGTGCCTACAGAAGAGAAGACAGCTCTTCAGAAACAATCACTTAAGGAAGCAGAATCTGATATATGGTAAAAAAAATTTAATTGTAGTAAACTATTTCTATACAGAAATCTATTTCTTTCTATTATCTAGTATTCCTGAAGTCCCAAGTTATGTAAACCAATGCTGGCTTTAGAGTTGGATTTGGCTTTCCTTCTCTAAATTCAAGCATGTTGTTAAGATTAAATTCATGGTTTCTGCCTTAAATCAAAAAGCCAATTGGTGTAAGGCAGAAGAAAAGAAAATCTGGGGACTAATTTCTTATATGCAGTTTTCTCTCTGAAATCCTAATTTTCTCACATACTTTTAATGTTTATTGTTGTCTTTCCCTAATGCATACCTTAAAACTTGAAACTTTTACTTTAATATTGATGTGTAACTTTTCCACAAGGAATAATAACGATTCCTAACAGCAGTCTTTGAACTCTCCGTAAAGAAGATGGGGCCCCACATCATCATTTCCACTTGATTCAACCTGGTGCATCTGAACTACAAACATCACGCTAAAACCGGTTTGAGACTGTTTTGCTCGAGACAACTCATGACTAGCTAGCTGTAATGGTGCACCTTTTTATTACACCCTGGCCGGAGTTTCAAATAGAACTACAGTCAAGAATTTTCTACCACACAGTGACTAGCTACATATGTCACAGCCAGTTCTGTTGAGAAATTTGGTTGCTAAAAATTTTCTTCCTACAGGATCCATTGGAGCAATCATCGTCCCATTTCAGCAGGAAGTAACCTTAAGATAATGACGCCCCCTTTCCCTACCCTTGGAATTTTGGGATAATAATCATCGTCTTTGGATTGGTTTTAGTCATTTAGGGTTGGGTATGGAAGTTGATGCTTACACTCGGGTTTATCTTTTAGACAGGAACAGGGAATGGTTGGGAAAGGTATGGTTTAGATGGGATATAGGTAGATTAGCCTATTTTCTTGAGAATTTGAGTAAGAATGAGATAGTATTTTACAGCTTACAATGTTACGTATTCTTATGTGCTAAGCTATGTAAAATTAAGTTTATATTTTGTTATATTGTGTTAAATCTTTCCACTTACAATGTTTTATGCACATTACTTTTTTTACCATATTCTATGTATGTATACTCTTCTTGTATTCAAGACATTTTGTATATTGATACAATTTGGGATATTTATCATGCTGCCCTTTATAGTTTTACCTCTTGTCTTGACATTTCTACTCTACCTCTATTTTAAGGATTTATTTGTATGTATATGTAAATAGTTATATTGTTTAAGTATTTGTTCCTGCTTTACTCAGGGAAGTTTTAATCAGTCATTTAGCTAAATTGCTGAGTATTACAGATTATCTTCACTCATGTTTCCTTTACCTATGAGAGTAGTCAGATATAGATGCTTAATCTTCAAGCACTTCATAGACATGCAGAACATGGCATATAAATGTTTTAATATTAGTACTCCATTGACATGAGACACTGTTGCTCCTGATAGCACCGTGCACTTTCCCGAAAATATGTTGGACACTGTTGTTGTTCCTGCTGGAGTTCATTCTCACCTCAGCTAATGGCCTGTTGGTCAAAGAATTGCCCCCACCTTGACCACTGATTTGGACATGCAGTCCTATGTGCTTGCAGGAGACAAATATAGAAGACTGCTTGACCTTGCAAAGTCAGAGTAAGACAGTCATTCTACCTCCCTGCTGTTGTTGTGGTCTATCAAGTTCTCTTGGCCTTAGCAAAAACTGGGTGTACCAACGTTGCTGTGAGACCTAGGGTGACTGTTCAGGTGGCTTGCTGTTTCTCTCCTAGCTGCACCTTTTGGAAGTTGTCCATCTGCACTTCCTGTCTACTATGCCAAAGTCATTGCAACAAAGCTCCTCCTTGTACTACTGCCATTCCCTATGAGATTATACGTGCAATCACATTCAAACCATCACAATGCAGCAATCATGGCCATTTTTTATGATGGTTACAGCAACTGACATCCACCCTGTTTCTCCTTGAAGTGCATGCAATAAACTATTCTTTCTATTCTGGTCTGAAGGCAGCATCCATGCTCCACATGCAAATCTTTTTGCTGTAAGTGCAATGGACAGTCAACTTCATGACTCATATGGACAATTTTAAAACACAGGTGTCATACTTTTTTATCTTGTTGTCATTGAGATCATTTGTGATGTAGAGGTGGATTATATTTTAAATCAATGTGCAGTGTTACAGGTTAACGAGTTCCATTTATTAAATGTCTGCTTAAAAGTAATTAGTATCCCCAAATTAGGTGTTTAAGATGCTTGGTCCAAAAAAATCCTTCTCCCTTCCGAGGATAAACAGTTACTTATTTTAGTGAGGTGTGTAAGATGAAAGAATACATTGGCCTGGAAAGCAACATACTGGGACGAAAGAAACCATTGTCAATGAGAAAGCATGTTTCAGAAAATTAATTCTAAAATGTTGGGAGTAAAGCAGTTCTAGACTTTGCCTTTCCAGTGAGAAATAACTCCATACACTAAACAGGTTAAAAAAAAAAAAAAAAGAAAGGAAAGAAAAAAAAATCTCTGTAATGATAACATGCAAAACTCCATAGATTAAGGAGGTTAAATAAAAAAGAAAAGAAAAAAAATCTCTGTAATGATAGCATGCAAACATCTCTCACTAATGTTCAAAGAGGAGAAAGCCTACAGTAGATAATTTTTTGAGACAGGGTTTCTCAGTTTCCCTGTGCTGTAGCCTTAGTCATAGTGGGGCTAGCTCTATAGAGCACACTAGTTTCAAACACACAGAAATCTGCCTGCATGTGCCCTCTGAGGGTTGGGATTAAAGGCATTCATCATCACTGTCTGGATCCTAAAAACATATTTTGCATTCCACAATTGCTGCCACTTTTAAGTTCTTCCAGGGTCAGGTGCCAGCTGACAATTTGAAGAATTTAAATAAAGTCAGGAAACTGCAAGCCAGGCCAGTAAGGCCATGAAAGACATCAACAGAAAAGACAGTACCATACCATAATGATTTCATAGTACCCCAGTGACATGCAACAGCAGGTCACACTTTAATGACAGGTTCTGACACAGATGTGCCAGAAGATGAGGAAGATAGGAAAGACAGAAAAAAGAAATGATAAAGCCTGGGACAGAGAGGTCTTGCTTAACTTAAATATCTTATACTATGTAAACTTCATATGAAGAATTGCCTCCTCTTTACTACTTCCAGGAGGAAATGGAAGGAAATGGGAGAACACTAGAAAGTCAGCAGGAGTAAGAGTTGTGTTCTCAGGATCTGAAATAACATCTACACAAAGGCTCTGGCTCTAGACAATTGCATTCCCTCATAAGAATCTTCCTTGTTTCACATGAGGATCTCTATTTTATTCTGCATATCTCAGGGTATGATGGCAAAGTCCTAAGGCAAAGCCCCCAGGCTGTTACTGTTTCTGCCAACCAAGTTTCTAGTTTTGAGAAGGAGCATTGTACCATCTCTATGATTGAGGACCTAAACTGAAAATCTTGCTTGCTCAGTCCAACCCTCAAAACAAAAGGGTTTTCCCTTTCAAACGGTCATCACTTGGGTTCATCTTGCCAATCTGGGAGGGATATTTTCTCTAGAAAACTGGCCCTTTCTGGAACACCAAGCCCTGATGTTCACTGTGACCTATTAATGTCCCCTGAACAGCTTCTAAAAGTCTTGGTTTGTCAAAAGGAGATGGGACTGGTGTCTCTTTGCAAATCAGGAGGATCTCCTTTGTCATGGTTTGGAGCTAAATGTCCTGGACAATCCTCGATATCAAATGTATATTTTAGCATCCTAATCTCTAACATGCCTTATTAGTACACTACTCATCTTTGTGTAATTTTATACGCAGCACTCCCTCAGCTATATCCGCTTTTGTGGGTCTTACTATCGCTACAATTTGGTAAGTCTTTTATTTGAACAATTCTACTTTTCCACATCACACTTTATTAGTGGAGCACAATTAAACATAATAATGCCATTGCATGGACATGTTCAGTGTCCCAAGCCTATAATATCACTCTCAGGAGTCAGAGGTATGTACATCTCTATGAGTTTGGGACTAGCCTGCTATACAGAGCAACGTTCATATCATGTTCAAATGCTATACTAAGAAAAAAGTTTGTTGCCTTCCTGCAACCAGGATGTATCACTGGAGCATGAAAGGACTTTGGAAGCACATTTCAAATGGAACGATACTCCCTTAGCCTAGAGGCAGGAGGGAGGGCATAGTTCCTACTTCAAATGACTTGAGAGATTTTTTACTCCTCCTGGGAGGCATCACCCTCCCTGTGGAGGGGGGACAGGAATAGGATGGGAGCCAAATTGCATGCCATGGGAGAGAGGGACTGGGAACTGTGATCAATATGTAAAATAAAAAATGATAATATGTAAAAATAAAAGAAAAAAGCTATATCAAAAAACCAAAAATAAATAAATATAAGTATGTACAGAAATAAAGAAAATGTCTTTTACAGGACACACACAAATAACTGAACATGAATCTTGTACCTAAGCATTAAATGTTTACTGCAGAAGTTGTAGAAGGCCCTGGAGAAATTAGCCCTTCTCCCAGTTTTGCTACTTGCCTTCCTGTGCACCAAAAGAACTCTGGTGATGACTACCAACACAAAGCTCTCTGATGGAAATAAAATGCTTTCCACTATGTGAAGTATTCATCCTCCAGCACCCAGGCCTGGGGAGTTGCTAGGACCATAGGGTACCTCACAGATCACCGATTGTTGCCAGAGTTTCCCACCAAGCCACATGGAGGGCCTGCCACACCAACTCCCAGGGCTCCCCATCCTATCCTCCCCATCTTAGGATAGCATCCCCTCACTCACCATGTTGTGGCTTCTGTGCTCATCCTTTGTCCACTCACAATTTACTATAGTAGCACTCCCAAAACAGAAATCAATACACTGGCAGTTGTTCTGCTTAAAACGAAGCCGGAAGCAAGAATAAAAGCCTACAGTGTGTTTACTGGAAGTGTCCTGCAATGCCTGTGATTGGCAGGTTGGCCTGGTTTTGCTGATTAAGAAGAGAACTTCCTAAAGGGATAGAATGTGCTTAAAGACACATCACAGGGTTCCTTGGCTCTGGCTTCTACTCAAGACCAAGATGTTGTAGACACCTGTAGAGACAAAAATATCACTGTCACTCACCCCTGTCTAAAATAGACAACCACATTGTCTTCCAACAGTGGGTGAGATCATCATCTCCCTCTCCCACTCAATGTGCAGATGTTGCATATATACTTACACAATGCAGACTAGAATGATTATCTTATTCTACAGAGGGAAGGGGGCCCAGAATATTAAAAACTTTAGAGAGATTTTAGGGCATATGGCAGAGAAATAGTTTGTTCTGTGGCTTCTTGCTAAGATCAGGGGAACTAGGTGTACATTTTATCTAGTAGCCACAGACACTTCAGAAAAATAGGAAAGAAGGTAAGGAGCCATATCACAAAGAAATTGATATATCTTTCTCCTGTTAGATGCTCTAATGCATTTGGGAGTTTTATTCCTGAAATTCTTGAGAAATGAGTAATAATAAAAAGTGTTGTGTTCATGGTAATTTGAATAATCTGAGAGAACTGGTCTGGGGAGATTACTTCTACAAGCATTGTGATGACCCGACACAGCTTCCTCAGTGTACAGGTAAGAAAATCACTGCATTATTCAATGTTCTCTTCTTGAACAGGATTGTGTTCAGGTTTATAAATAAGTGGAGTCATCATCCAGCCTTTAGATTGGAGAAAGACTTATTTTCTTGTTTGAGATCTGGTTCCTGTTTTCTTTTCTGTTGTTTTTTCTGGGTTTTTTTTTTTTTTCCTACTTGTCTGAAGCCCCAGTGCGAACCATGAAATAAGTGATTTCAGTTCATTTGACCTCAGTAGGAAACTACAGAACATATATCTCCTTTTCTGTGCCGAAATCTCTCGCTAGTAGTCAGGAAAGGGAATAATCACATCATGCGATTATGTAGTGGCCTGTGCAAGCTAGCTGTCCATCTTGTTTTCAGGAGAAAGGGAGTGAGTACAGGAAGAGAACAGTGTTTTCTATTGGAGTCAAGGTCAGTGCGATATAAATGCATATGTCTGCTGACCTAGAAAAGGTTTTTGTCTGGGTTGGAAAGCCAGCTCAGGAATCATTGTGCTGTGTCTTTAAGGACAATGCATTCCTATAGGAGGTGCTCTTGTCACTCAGTCATCACTAGGTATTGAGACCTTCCTCATGACCTGTCAGTCATAAAAGGTACAGAGACCATCGTAATGCCAGATTAAGGATTTTCTCTGAGGGAGAGCTGGCACCTTCTTTTCTGTGCTGTTCTTGGATTGCTGCTACAGGAAGTTTATTGGTGAGCTTAGGAGAGTTCAGTAATCCCACCATGGTGAGTGAGGTTCTGCTGTCCCCAGGATGGAGGAGTACATTGTGTAGTATATGAGCCATGTGGTGGGTCCTGCCAACATCTGAGTGGGAACATGAAGAGAGTTTTTTCTTCCTGCGGGTTTTCATGAGATACGTGAAACTCCCTGGAATCAATGATAGGACTCTGACTAAAACTTTGTTGGTTGAATCTCTTCAGAGAATTGGGAGCAGGGAGCCCTGTGTAGAAACATCCTTTTAATGGAATTCAATGAGCTTTTTGTGCATCCTTGGAAAGAGTGCAGTGCTTGGAGACATTTAAAATTTATATTTTACTTTATGTGAAGTGATGGAAAAATTAAAATTTAGGGCTTATGGCAAGAAGGGAAAACTATAAAGAACAAGAATATCTAGTAGATGACTTCCTGACTTCAGAGTATAGAGCCCACATGCTAGCTATTTTCAGGAGATAAAGTTAAAAAACAAAACAAAACAAAACAAAAATCCTTGCAGGTGTGCTAATCAATCATGATGACCTTGCAATCAACTTTGTACTCTATGAAATGCTGTAACCTTGAAAACCCTATGAACTGAGAGTAGAAGTCTCAAGCCTCCCTTTCACTTTAGTTGCTAGGTGTCTTAGTCTTCCAATAGAGTTAAGTCCTATCATGTTAGGTTCTTCCCAATTAAAAACTTTTGCTTTTGCATTTGGAAATAACTTCATTGAATGTTGAGGAAACTCAGGAGGTACAAAGTTTGTGGGCTTATGCCGGATTTCCCCCAGCCACCCAGGACACTTACCCTGAAAGATTTCTACTAGTCCTCTTGAATGTTTGTCTGTCTGTCTGAACTTTTTTTTCTGGCTCAGTAGTGGGTATCTCAATATGTACACAGGTCAATAGCACCTCAGTGGATGCACTGAAGGGATCACACCTGGAGAATTTTGTGTACACCTCAAATTCTTATCTAGGCATAGATACATCAGAGGGTTTCACCAACCAGCTATCTGAGTGTGAAGACTTGGTCAAGGACTGAGTCATGCTAATGGAGAGGTCACCTCCCATATGTAAAATGTTTGACCCTCCTGTGGAAATGGGAGTCAGTTCATCTGAATCTGAGAGGAGCTAGTGTATGTAGGTCTTTGTGTTGGGCCCTGTGTCTGTGATGTTTACTTATGTGATGTATTTTTCCATTGTCTGTCCCCTATGGATGCTACCTCAGACAAAAACTAAGATAGGACTGACTCCTTCCTTTTCTGTGTAAAAACATAAATCATTTTGCCACATCAACTCCCAGGCCAGGCTGGGAACTTTTGGGAGTGGCTGTGAACTCAGGAGACCTGTCTATCTATGTGGGACCATGCCTAATTTCCACCTGCCTGGTCTCTGACCCCCACCGCTGGTCCTGTACTAGAGTTCTTGGCCCCTCTCAGGGCCCCTCTCAGAGTTCTGCCTATCTCTGCAGGATCACTTTGAATTCCTGCTGGCTGGATCCTTGACATGCTAAAGAGGCCTCAGCTGGAGAGTGCCAATTCCCAGCTAGATCTGCCTATCCCTGCAGAAACATCCTGAGTATTAGCCCAGCCTTTGTCCTCTATCAACAGGCCTTGGTTAGAGGAAAGTCTGGGACCAATTTGGGTGGACTCTCCCCTACAACCTTCCACAGGATTTCCCTGGTTTGTTCCCGGATCCCCATTCCCCTGTTTCCTGTCCCCATTGAGAGCACACTTAAGCTCTGATACACCCAAACCCACCCCCACCGCGAGACTAAAAACTCCCTACCTTGTGCCCTACTTGGTCAAGTGTCCCTCTGATCTGATTGAGCACTGGGACAGAGGGTGGAGCCAACCGTACAGACATCTTTGGGTAACCTCTGGGAGTAGCTCTGACACACAAAACCTGCCTATCAATACAGGACCACCTGTATTTTCCATGTGCCAGGTTTCTGACCCCCCACAATTGGTCATCACCTGAAGTTACAGGCAACTCCCAGAGATCCACCTATCTCTGTGGGACCACTCTGGGTTCCTCCTGGCATGATCCTTGACCCAGATTTCAAGGACTCTGCTAAAGAGGGCTCAGGTGGAGAGTGCCAGTCCCAGGCTAGATCTGCCTACAGGCAAAAGGAACATCCTGAACCCCAGGCTTTGAGAACTTTGACTCACATCGACAGTCTGCTGGAGCCTGATTGCTGACCCACATCGCTGGGACTCTGCCTGTGGAGAGACCTCCTAGAGAACTTGGAGCAAACAGAGCTAAAGTCGTCAAACCTCTGACCCAACTCAGCCAACCAGGGAAGTTCCATAGAGAGAGGGACAGACCCCAACAAGACCTACTACAAGAAGTTATGGGAAGACAGCAATACAAGTAAACACCTAACAACAGAAAGACAAGCACGACACAACCAGGATCTAGGGAATCTACACCAACTAGACTGGAACACAACAAAGCAGATGAAGCAGAAGGGAATGACTTTAAAAATTATCATCATAGAGATGAAAGATGCCCTGAAAGATGTGAGAAAATCCCAAAAGAAATGGAAGAAAAACTAAAAAAAAAAAAAAAAAAAAAAAGGAAGAAATGAACATATTTCTTAACAAAAGTAAAAAAGTTACAGAAAGCCAAGAAAAAACATTAAATAGGTGAATAAAATGGTTCAAGATTTGAAAAATTAATAGAGAAAATAAAGGCAACAGAAAACGAAGGATTGCTGGAAATAGAAAAACTGGGCAAAAATTCAGAAACTACAGTCACAAGCATAACCAAGAGAAATCAACAGATGGAAGAAAGAATCTCAGGCACGGAACATAAACTAGAGGAAATAGATGCATGAACCAAAGTAAATCGTAAATCCAACAGATCCTTAACACAAAACATCCAGGAAATGTGGGACACTGTGAGAAGTCCAAACCTAAGAATAATAGGCATAGAGGAATGTGAGGAAGACCAGCTCAAAGGAGCCGAAAATATATTAAACAAACTCATCAAGGAAATCTTTCTAAATCTGAAGAAGGACATGCACATGAAAGTACAAGAAGCATACAGAACCCCAAATAGGCTGGAACAAAGAAAAAAGACTCCTCAACATATAATAATCAAAACACCTAGCATACAGAATAAAGAAAGAATATTAAGGGCACCAATGGAAAAATGACAAGTAACATAAAGGCAGACCTATCAAAATTCCACCTGGCTTCTCCATGGAAACCCTCAAGCCCAGAAGGTCCTGAATACATTTTCTACAAGTACCAAGAGTCCATGGAGGCAAGCCCAGACTACTATAACCACCAAAACTCTCAATCACTATGGGTGGAGAAAACAAGTTATTTAATGACAAAATCATATTTTCCCAATATGTATCTACACATCCAGCACTACAGAAAGTTTTGGAAGGAAAACTCCAACCCAAGAAAGTTAACTACGCCCACAAATTTATAGGCAACAGATACTATCACTACACCAGAAACCATGGGTATAAACGAGGTCAAATATATTCACAATACCACTGCCAACAGCAAATCTAAGACAAACTAGCATCAACAATCAATGGTAATTAGTCACCCTCAACATTAATGGTCTTAACTCACCTATAAAAAGACACAGACTAACAGAATGGATATGAAGATAAAGTCCATCCTTCTTCTGCATAGAAGAAACATATCTAAGCTTCAAAGATAGATATTTACTCAGTGTAAAAGGTTGGAAAATATCTTCCAATCAAATGGACACAAGAAGAACATAGGTGAGGCTATCCTAATATCTAACAAGTTAGACTTCAAACTTAAAGTAATCAAAAGAGATGAAGATGGCCATTCCATATTCATCGCAGGAAAAATCCATCATCACGAAGTCTTAATTCTGAACATTTATACCCCAAATAGAAAGTCACCCACAGTAAACAAACAACCATCAAACTGAAAGGAAAGAAGCATAAGGCGATTCCTCTAAAATCAGAAACGAGACAAGGCTGCCCTCTCTCTCCATATCTCTCCAATATTGTACTTTAAGTTCAATCTAATGCTATAAGACAACAAAAGAAGATCATAGGGATCGAAATTGGAAAGGAAGAAGTCAAACTGTCTGAATTTGCCGATGATATGATAGTTTACATAAGCGAACCAATAAACTCTACTAGGGAACTCCTTCAGATTATTAAAAACCTTCAGCAAATTAGCAGGATAAAAGATAAACTCAAAAAATTCAGTAGCCCTACTTTATTCAGACGACAAAGAGACAGAGAATGAAATCAGAGAAACATCACCCTTTACAATAGCCACAAACAACATAAAGTACCAAACAAGCAAAAGACCTATATAATAAGAAGTTTGTGGCTCTAAACAAAGAAATTAAAGTTTATACCAGAAAATGGAAAGATCTCCCGGGTTATTGGATAGGTAGCATAAATATAATAAAAATTACAATCTTGCCAAAACCAATCTAGAGATTCAATGCAATCCCTATTAAAATCCCACCATAATTCTTCACGGACCATGAAAGGATAATAATCAACATTATGTGGGAAAAAAAGACCTTGGATAGCCAAAACAGCCCTGTAAAATAAAAGAAATTCAGGAGGCATGACCATCCCTGACTTTAAGATATACTACAGAGCTCTACGCAGCTAAACTGGCACAAAAATGAAACGTAGAACAATGAAATCGAACTGGAAATCCTGATAAAAACCCACACACCTATGAACACATGACTTTAAACAAAAAGGCTAAAAGAATACAATGGGGCGAAGAAAGCATCTTCAACAAATGGTGCTGGCAAAATTGGATGAGGGTGTGTAAAAGACTACAGATAGACCCATGTCTATCCCCATGCACAAAACTCAACCAAATAGATCAAAGACCTCAACATCAATCAAACCAAACTGAACATTTTAGAAAAGAATGTAGGAGGTCCCCTTGAACAAATTGGTAGAGGAGACCACATCCTGAACAAAACTGCATGGGCACAGACTGAGATCACCAATTAAAAAATGAGAACACTTCAAAGTTAGAAGCTTCTGTAAGGCAAAGGACACAGTGGACAATGCTAAAAGGCATCCCACAGACTGGGAAAGGATTTTCACCAATACTACATCAAACAAACGGCATATCTCCAAAATATACAAAGAACTCTAGAAACTAGTCAATGAAGCACCAAATAACCCAATTAAAAAATAGGGTACAGAACTGAAAAAGAATTCTCAATAGAGGAAATCAAAAAAGCTGACAGACACTCAAGAAAGTGTTCAACATCATTAGCTATCAGCGAAATGAAAAATCAAAACAACTTTGTGATACCATCTTACTCCTGCCAGAAGGGCTAAAATTAGAAACACCAATGACAACTCCTGTTGGAAAGTATGTGGAGAAAGGGGAACACTCCTCCACTGCTGGTGGGAGTGCAAACTCGTACAGCCATTTTGTAGATGAATAGGGCACTCCCTCAAGAAAATGGGAATTAGGTTACCACAGGACCCAGCAAACCCCCTCTTAGGCATATACACAAATGACCCACATCCATGCAACAAAGACATGAGCTCAATTATGTTCATAGTAGCATTCTTTGTAATAGGAAGATCATGGAAGCAACCTAGATGCCCTTCAGTTGAGGAATGGCTAAAGAAGATATGGCACATCTACACAATGGAATACTACTCCGCAGAAAAAATAATGTAATCTTGAAATTCGCAGGCAAGTGGTTGGCACTTGAGGAAACACACCTGAATGAGGTGACCCAGTCATAAAAAGATGAACATAGTATATACTAGCTCACAATTGGATTTTACACCTAGAGCAAATGATCTCCAGCCTATAATTCACACCACCAGAGGAACTAGGATACAAGTTGTATTCTGAGAGATTCATATAAAGTCCCATACAGAACGTGGAAGGTACAAGTCCCCCAGAGCACATGGGAGGTGGGGAGGTGAATAGACAGAGAACTAGGAAAAAGCGTAGGGGAAGAGAGGAAAGAATGTGTGACTAGAAAGATTTACTCAGGGATAGAATAGAGGAGAGGAGAGAGAGAGAGAGATAACAAAAATAGTGAGACATTATTGTTTGAAGAGAAAACTGAACCTAAAGAAAGGTCTAGAGGCCTAAAAAACTGTTAATAACCAGCAATTTGAGCAAACATAGAAAGGCTACCATAAATGCCCTTTCTGGATAGTGAGATCAACAACTAACTTATCCACCATCATAGAGCTCTCATCTAATACCTGTTGGAAAGAGAAGGCAACACCCATACCTAAACACAGAGTCGAAATAGTATCCAGCCGCAGACGGAGCCAACAAGACTAAGAAAAACACAGAGACAGCTGACCTGAAGAAGAAGGAGCTAACAGGCCCCCAGGCTGATAGCCGGGAATCCAGCATGGGACTGACTCAGGCCCCCCTGAATATGGGTCTCATCCAGAAGGACTAAGCAGTCCTAGGGAACTCAGACAGTGGAACCTGGATGTATTCCTGGTGCACAAAAGAACCTTGTAGACACATCTCCCATGGAGGGATATTGCCTTAACCTAGATACAGGAGAGAAGTCCTAGTCCCTACTTCAAGTGACATGACAGATCTACATAACCCCACCTGGATGGCATTGCCCTATATGTGGAATTGAAGTTGGGGGATGGGAGGGCAGGGTGGTCAGAGTGCATGTAAGGTGGCAGAGAGTGTAACTGGATGGGGTGGAGTTTGGTGTGGAGAGGGAACTGGGATCGACATGTAAAAAAATAAATAAATAAGAAATTAAAAACAAACAAACAAACAAACAAACAAAAAATTCCCAAGCCAGGAACTTCCAGGCTTGTAATAATACAGAAAACCAGGGTAAATAGCACCCAGCCCCCTCCTGGTACAAAAGTCCTATACCATGATCATCCAGGAGCCTTGCTGTGTTGCTGATGGCCTATGGGCATTGGACCAGCTGGTGGGCATCCAGAGAGAAGAGGAATTCTGATCTATTGGGGCAAATGACTGAAGCTGCCCCTGGCCCTTCCCTCCTCCCCTCAGGTGGCAGTGACTGTGACTGCAGGGACCACAGAGAAGCATGCAGGTACGGGGGGTGAGGGTGGGAAGTGGAAGATGAGGCAGTTTGGGGGAGAAAAACTATGGTTAAGATTATTATGTCAACTAAAATAATACAACTAACAAAATATATGGTAAATAGATGTGATGGCTTTGTGCAGACTTGGTAAAATCAGTCTGAAGTAAAGAAAACAAAATGAGATAAAAGTGGTCTAGTAGAAAATTCAAATGGGCCTGGAGATTTATACATCAAGGCAACTCATCAAAGTAGCACAGAGAACATCAGAAGGAACTTCAGGTGTTACAAGTATGATTCCACTTCTCTGGGCAATAAAAGGTAGAACAGGAAAAAGGATTGGCCAGATCTAGAAGAGAAGAAAAGAGATAAAAATATAATTTTAACAATGAAAGATAACATAAAAGGAGAGCTGGTATACCCCACATAATCTGTAAAAGGAGTCAACAGTTAATATAGCAAAGGGTGCAGAGAGTTTCAGGGGAAAGCACCATAGCAAGAAGGTAGAGTTAGGAATTAAATAAATAAATAAGATTTCATTTCAGACATGCAACTCTGAGTAAGACTCAGTGATGAGAAAAAACAAAAAGAAAAACAGAAAATGAGAGATTTATCTAGACTAGGGATGTCTGAGAAAATCAGAGAAAGAGACTAAAGGTAATGTTAAACAATATAGAGGTTCAAAGAAAAGTAGTAAATAGGTCAAAGGAAGATGTAAACTGTTTGCTGTGGGCTATCATGTCTACAAATATAAATTCAAGATTAGTAATATGAGTTAAAATTTTTGACAATACCAGGTTAACTATTTAAAAGTTCCATTTATTTCTCTCAAGAAAAATATATGTTCTTGTCAAAAAGTTCTATCAGTTTTTCCTGTTAGAAACCTGTTTATTGCAAGAATAGAGCTGAAACAAAAATGGCTTAAATATTTTTGCTGTCCAATGCTTGGCTCAAAATTTATTTCTGAGCACTGGTCATTCAATTCACATTATCATGCGGCAGAAACTCATACAGACAGCTAACCTGAACAAGGAGGAGCTAACGGACACTAGACTGATAGCTGGGAAGCCAGCATGGGACTGAATCAGGCCCCCCTGAATATGGGTCTCAGCCAGAAGGACTGAGCAGTCTAAGGGATCTCAGAAAGTGGAGCCAGGATGTATACCTGGTGCACAAAAGGACTTTGCGAACACATCCCCCATGGAGGGATAACTGCCTTAATATAGAGACAGGAGAGAATCCCTAATCCCTACTTCACATGACCTGTCAGATCTATATGATCCCAACTGGAAGGCATTCCCCTACATATGGAATTGGGGTGGGGGGATAGGAGGGGAGGGTGGTTAAATTGCATATGAGAGGGCAGAGAGGGTAAATGGTAGGAAAGGAGGGAGGCAGGGAGGGAGGGAGGGAAGGAAGGAGGGAGGGAGAGGGAACAGGGATGGACATGCAAAATAATAAATTAAATTAAAAAAATGCTTTGACTCCAAAATTTATGTTGAAGGACAAGTTACTAGAGAAAAGGATTTCTATTTTTGTTTCCACAGAAAATGAAAAGATGTGGATTCCTCCAGACTAATGTGGTTTGATCAAGCCAGTCCACCTGAAACAGAGTATGAGGTGATCCTACATTCAAAACAGCTTGACAATGTAGCCTGACAGACTACAGCCAGGATTTCTGAATCTTCTCTGAATCCCCCATGACAGAGCCCCTTACCAGCAGGAAGTAGTTTGGAAAGCACAACGCCCAAGTTCCCAAATATTGTCTATAAATGTTTGTTTTCGTTTAAATGGACTTTGTTATATAAAATAAATAAAAAAAACATTCACATTATCAGGAAATCAGATGTCCTATTAATGTAGATGACATTAATACTGTTTTATGTCTAAAGCTGTTAAAAATTGAAACTAGTTAAATTGTTACAATTAGTAACACTGGAAATTAACATAAATTTTACAGTTACCCAGGTCATAACAGGTTCAAAGACATAAAGGGTGCTTAAATTTGATATTACAAAAAGAAATTACAGGATGTTGAATTGTTTTATAAGACAGATTATAAATGATTAAATTCAGAAAGTTGCATTGTATTTGTGCTTCTATGACATTGTTAATGTTTATAGTTAAATCAAAGGGCTAAAATTTAAGATCACAGCCATACACTGTATATACTAACCAAAATTTGTGATGCTCATTTTTTTTTTTGATACGGAAGGCAATCCTTCCTTGTTTTTTTCCTAAATTTGGAAGCGTAAGGTATTTAGTAAACTGAGTCACACAGCTGTTTATGTTTCCATAAAAGGAGTTTCAAATTAAAATCAATATTTTTAAAGCTAAAACTGACAATGCAAAGTTCTACTTTTATAAAAGCTGGTAACCTATTATAAAATGTTAATAAACAAAAGTTACCAGCCATCATTATAGATTAACTGTTAGGTATAGTAAAACTAAGTATGATTGATTAATAACAGGAATAAACGCCACTCTGTCTCCTATACATGTTCTGAAAGTTTTTTTTATTTTTATTTTATTTTATATAACAAAGTCCAATTAAATGAAAACAAACATTTATACACAATATTTAGGAATTTGGGCGTCGTTCTTTCCAAACTACTTCCTGCTGGTAAGGGGCGCTGTCTTTGGGGAATTTGAAGAAGATTCAGATATCCTGGCTGTAGTCTGTAGGGCTGTTTTGTCCAGCTGTTTTGAATGTAGGATCAGCTTGTACTCTATTTCAGGTAGTCTGGCGTGATCAAACCACAGTAGTCTGGAAGGAATCCACATCTTTTCATTTTCTGTGGAAACAAAACTAGAAATCCTTTTCCCCAGTAACTTGTCCTTCAACTTAAATTTTGGAGTCAAAGCATTTTATTTTAATTTATTATTTTACATGTCGATCCCAGTTCCCTCTCCCTCCCTCCCTCCCTCCCCCCAGCCCGTCCTCCCTCCTTCCCTCCTTTTTATTCTCTCTGCCCACACCCATGCACTCTAAACACCCTCCCTCCCATCCCCCACCCCAATTCCAGATGTAGGGGAATGTCATTCAGTTGGGGTCATGTAGATCTGACAGGTCTTGTGAAGTAGGGACTAGGGCTTCTCTCCTGTCTCTAGATTAAGGCAGTTATCCCTCCATGGGGGATGTGTTTTCAAAGTCCTTTTGTGCACCAGGGATACATCCTGGCTCCACTGGCTGAGGTCTCTTAGACTGATCAGTCCTTCTGGCTGAGACCCATATTCAGGGGGGCCTGATTCAGTCCCATGCTGGCTTCCCAGCTATCAGTCTAGTGGCCATTAGCTCATCCTTGTTCAGGTAAGCTGTCTGTATGTGTTTCTGCCGCATGGTCTTGTAGAAGCAGTCATCAAAAGCCTTACAACACACACACACACACACTGACACACACACACACACACAAACACACACACACACACACACACACAAAAGACCAGGGCCAGATGGCTTCAGTCCAGAATTCTAGTGGAAAATCAAGGAAGAGCTCAATCTCATACTCCTCAACTTGATCCACACAATAGAAACAGAAGGTTCATTGTCAAACTCTTTTAGGAGGCCACAATCACACCTTGGTATCCAGGCCACACAAAGACACAACTAGGAATAAAAACTACAGACCAATATCCCTAATGAATATTGATGCAAAATTACTCAATAAAATACTGGCAAACCTAATCCAAGCATACAACACAGAAACCACCCACCATGACCAAGTAGGCTTCATCACTGGTATGCAGGGGTTGTTTAACATTCGAAAATCTATCAAGGTGATCCACCTTATAAACAAACTGAAAAAGAAAACCACCCGATAATCTCCTTAGATTCTGAAAAAGCCTTCAGCAAAAATCAACACCCTTTCACGAAAAAGGCCTTGGAGAGATCAGGGGTAACAGGAACATACCTAAACATAATAAGAGCACTATTCAGTAAACCAACAGACAATATCAAACAGAATGGAGGGAAGTTTAAGGGGATTTCTCTAAAATCAGGAACAAGACAAGGCTGACATCTCATTCCCATATCTCCAACATTGTACTTGAAGTACTAGCTAAAGCAATAAGAAAACAAAAGTAGATCATGGAGACACAAAATGGAAATGAAGAAATTAAACTTTCTCTATTTGCAGATGATATGATAGTTTACAAAATTGAACCCCCACCAAAAAAAAAAACAAAAACAAAAAACAAACAAACAAACAAACAAACAAAAAAACCATCTTCTACCAGGGAACACCTGAGGCTTATAAACACCTTCAGCAAACTTGCAGGATACAAGATATTCTCAAAAGATGAGTAGCCCTACTTTATTCAGACAACAAAGGGGCTGAGAAAGAAATCTGAGAAATATCATCATTTACAATAGCCACAAACAACATAGAGTATCTTGGGGTAATGCTTACCAAATAAGCAAATGACCTAATAAGAAGAACTTTGTGGCTTTAAAGAAAGAAATTCAAGAAGATAGCAGAAAATTGAAAGATCTCCCATGCTCTTGGATAGGTAGGATGAACATAGTAAAAATGGCAATCTTGTCGAAATCAATCCATAGATACTGTGCCATCCCCATTAAAATCCCAGCACAATTCTTCATGAACCTTGAAAGGATAATAATAATGGACTTTTTATGGGAAAACAAGAGAACCAGGATAGGCAAAATATCCTGTACAATAAAGGAAGTTCGGGAGGCATCACCATTCCCAACTTTAAGCTCTACTACAGAGTAATACTCCTGAAAAGAGCCTGGTATTGGCAACAAAATAGAGCAGTAGACCAATGGAATTGAATAAAAAACCTGATAGTAATGCACACACCTTCGAATACCTGATTTTTGACAAAACAGTTAAAACTATACAATGGGAGGAGTGATCAGTCGACATCACCATCCCTGAGTGTAAGCTCTAATACACAGGCATAATCCTGAAAACTGCCTGGATTTGCCATAAAAAAGAAAGAAAACAAAAAGGTAGACCAGTGGAATCGAATTAAAAATTCTGATATAAACCCACACTCATATGAGCACCTGATTTTCGACAAAACAGGTAAAAGTATATAATGGAATGAGGAAAGCATCTTCAAGGGATGGTTTTGGTACAATTGGATAATGGTGTTTATAAGACTGAACATAGACCCAAGTCTGTCACCATAAACAAAACTCAAGTCCAAAGGGATCAAAGACCCTCAACATCAATGCAGCGACACTGAACCTGTTAGAAGAGAAAGTAGGATATACCCTTGAACAAATTAGTATAGGAGACCGGTTCCTGAACATAAATCCAGGAGCACAGACACTGAGAGCAACAATTAAAGAATGGGAGCTCTTCTAACTTAGAAACTTCTGTAAGGAAAAGGACACAGTGGACAAGACCAAATGGCAGCCTACTGACTAGGAAAAGATTTTCACCCATACTATATCAGACAAAGGGCTGATCTCCAAAAATATACAAAGAAAGCAATACACTAATCAACAAAACACCAAACAACCCTATTAAAAAATGTGGTACAGAACTGAAGAAAGAATTCTCAATAGATGAAATAAAAAAACCTTAAAAACA